>NC_091459.1:32539925-32633523 GCF_027789765.1 Dendropsophus ebraccatus
TAAGAGGGTTTCCAGTCTTATCCCACCTGGAGGAAACCTCAGCATTCAAGCATGTGGAGAGGGGTCTCCATAGTAGTTTATCTTCCAGCAGCCGTTACAACCAGATCCCCCAGACAGGCCTGCACTTTACAGAGAGGTTCTCCATCCCTCAGTTTGAAGGCATCAAGTCCTACTCAGCGGAATGTAATATCCCGGTTATGCCTTTCACTGTGTACAATGGAGAGCTCCTCTACAGCACACCATATTATCCCTTTAAGTTTCACTTCAGTAACCTTATCAAGTACCCGGAGTCTATGTCTTACTTTAATTCTGGACCAGCTATGACCCCAGAACTTGGCTCTATCACTACCAGCATAGACAGGGAGATAGCCATGCATAACCATCAACTCTCTGAGATAGCTGCAGAAAAGAGCAGGACTGGAAGACTGGAGACTTTGGCTGGGGCCACAACCTCAGCCACTGGCAAGCCCAAGAAGGGCCATTTATGCCTCTACTGTGGGAAGCTGTACTCTAGGAAATATGGCCTGAAGATCCATATGAGGACTCATACAGGCTACAAACCACTCAAATGTAAGGTGTGTCTGAGACCCTTTGGAGACCCCAGTAACCTGAATAAGCACATCCGTCTACATGCAGAAGGCAATACCCCCTATAGGTGTGAGCACTGTGGGAAGGTGCTGGTCCGAAGAAGGGACCTCGAGAGACACGTTAAGTCTAGGCACCCAGGCCACAGCCTCAGCACTAAAGAAGAGGTCCATGAGGACTCTTCTTACCAACAACCAGAAGCCAAGAGTGAGGACAATGATAGTGATGTGGACGTGTGTTTTACTGATGAGCAAAGTGACCAGGACACTGGGGGCAGCAAAGAGCACTGAGGACTTTCTATCAATAAATTGAATAATTATATATATAAATATATGCAGATGTATTATACATATACAGGGTTTAATAAGGTGTATCTATTTATGTGATTTTCAACATAATCTCCTGGAAGTTTAATAATCCACATTTGGACTTGTATCCCCCCCCATTGCCAAGCAGGTGAAGCTTGTGTGTGTGTAAGACTGTATTATAAAGATTTTGTGATCGAAGTAAGTTGCACGTTTATTTAGAATTGAGCTTTTTTGGGGTCCATCTCTTTATATCGGTTATAACTGGCAGTAATATGGCTCATATCACTTCTACTAGGGGCATGGATGAGAGCATTGCAGCTATCACCTCCTTCCCAATAGTCTACATCTCAATTAAAATTTCGTGCCTTCCTATTTTTCTAAACAGAGCATTTTCACCTGTCCAAGTCTGTACAGTGCAGCACTCTCTAAAATCCCTTTAAATTGTCAGTTTGTTCATGGAAACTCCATATGAGGAGACAATGTATGATCCTGCATTGTGATGAAAGCTATATCCAGATACTGAAATGGTGTAACACAATGCTCTTAGGTATGATGAGAGTTTGGTAGAGTTTTTAAGAAGCAATGATGTACAGTGGTTACAGTTATTATTGGTTTTGGTTCAATTTGTTATGCGATTTTTTTTTTTTTTAAATAAAATTATTGACAAACTCATGTTTGTCTCTTGGAAACTGTATAGTGTTTATATTGTAACAATGGAAAAGTGATTCATTTCTTCATACACAAGCATTGTAACAACTAAAACACATCTGATAATTAGATAAAATACTACTGTACATGGAAGTTGCATCTGAGAGATGGTTGTACAAGATATTACAGCTGCAGGAGATTAAGCTACTTACTTGTACATCATTTATTTGAATTACACAAAACCTATAGGAAAAAAATATACATAAAAAAATTAAAAATAAAAATTATATATATATATAATTTTAACCATAATATTTAATACTATTTTTAATCTATTTATTTTTTAATCTAAATCTAATTCTTAGATATTTGGCAGGTTCCAAATTTAGGAGAATCAGCAGATACATATTTATTGATCTCTAATCCGAAGACTTCTGTTTATGTTAAGGAATTATAAGTCTATTACAATTGATATTAATCTGTATTCCTTATTTACTTGCCTAGATACTTAGATACCACACTTGATCACCATCATAAGCAGATTCATTTATAGAATAAAGCTTACCATAGAGTTTTTATACAATAAGAACTATTATTATTTTTGTTTTATAACGTATCACCTTACTGAATTTGTGACACGAATAAGTCAAAATTGCAAACTATGTCTGATACATATAATACTCGAGGAATGTTAGTCCTAGTTTACATATATGCGGCAATCCGACGGCATTTCCCTCCGGTGCAGTAGAAAAGCATCTCTGAACTGATCCCACAGTTCAGATGATACGTTCTCACAAATCTGCCGCAGGACCGCCGGGCTGACTGCACCTCAGAACAATGCTTGCAGCGTTCTGACATGCGGTCAGCTCCCTTATTCGGCACTGCATCCATTAAAGTCTATGGGGTGCCGGAGGCATGCCGTGTACAGAGGCATGCATTATGCATCCTCAGGCTTTTGCCTCCTACGTTCCAAGGAGAGCTGCCCCTGTTCCTGCCCCCCCCCCCTATTAACCCTTGTAACCCTGGCCTTGCAACAGAGTGGCCCTGGCAGAAGGGGCAGCCCCCAGCTCCTCTATACAGGTGCAGCACCCTTTAGGAAAGGGGTAGGAAACCTTGCCTCTCCAGCTGTTGCAAAACTACAACTCCAATCATATGTGGGATATCCAGGCATGATGGGAGTTGTAGTTTTGCAACAGCTGGAAAGCCAAGGTTCCCTACCCCTGCTATAGGAGATGTCCTTCTGCCCACAGTAGAGGGCTCCTGTGTGCTGCTGCCCCTATATAGATGCCCCCTATATGCTGTAGAGGAAAAAAACTGATGACAACTAATGATTTAACGTATGGCAACTGATAATTACTGATGTCAACTGATGGTTTTTACTTTAAAAAAGGATCGAAAACCTGATAACAACTGATGCCTTTTTGGCTTTAGTTGTGACATCAGTTGTAGTCAGGTTCGTACAAAAAAAACTGAAATGGATGCATCTTAAAAAATGCATCAGTTGTCATCAGTTTTTCTATCCTTTTTTTCATTAAAAACCATCATTTTCCATCAGTTGCCATCATTTGTCACAAGTTGCTCTCATCAGTTGACTTTTTTTCCTATACACTCACCGGCCACTTTATTAGGTACACCATGCTAGTAACAGGTTGGACCCCCTTTTGCCTTCAGAACTGCCTCAATTCTTCGTGGCATAGATACAACAAGGTGCTGGAAGCTTCCTCAGAGATTTTGGTCCATATTGACATGATGGCATCACACAGTTGCCGCAGATTTGTCGGCTGCACATCCATGATGTGAATCTCCACATCCCAAAGATGCTCTATTGGATTGAGATCTGGTGACTGTGGAGGCCATTTGAGTACAGTGAACTCATTGTCATGTTCAAGCAGAAATCGAGACTCATCAGACCAGGCAACGTTTTTCCAATCTTCTACTGTCCAATTTCGATGAGCTTGTGCAAATTGTAGCCTCAGTTTCCTGTTCTTAGCTGAAAGGAGTGGCACCCGGTGTGGTCTTCTGCTGCTGTAGCCCATCTGCCTCAAAGTTCGACGTACTGTGGGTTCGGAGATGCTCTTCTGCCTACCTTGGTTGTAACGGTTGGCTATTTGAGTCACTGTTACCTTTCTATCAGCTCGAACCAGTCTGCCCATTCTCCTCTGACCTCTGGCATCAACAAGGCATTTCTGCCCACAGAACTGCCGCTCACTGGATGTTTTTCCTTTTTCGGACCATTTTCTGTAAACCCTAGAGATGGTTGTGCGTGAAAATCCCAGTAGATCAGCAGTTTCTGAAATACTCAGACCAGCCCTTCTTGCACCAACAACCATGCCACGTTCAAAGGCACTCAAATCACCTTTCTTCCCCATACTGATGCTCGGTTTGAACTGCAGGAGATTGTCTTGACCATGTCTACATGCCTAAATGCACTGAGTTGCCGCCATGTGATTGGTTGATTAGAAATTAAGTGGTAACGTGCAGTTGGACAGGTGTACCTAATAAAGTGGCCGGTGAGTGTATGTTTTTCTGTCATTTACAATGGGATTTGCGTATTGTCAGCACGCTGCGAGTATAGTGGCAGTAGGGGGGCTATATACTACAGGGGGGGGGAGCGCAAAGGGGGCTATATACTAATGGGGGGAGCGCACAGTGGGGCTATATACTACAGGGGGAGAGCTCACAGGTGGCTATATACAACAGGGGGACAGCGCACAGTGGGGGCTATATACTACAAGGGGAGAGCGCACAGGGGGGCTATATACTACAGGGGGAGAGTGCACAGGGGGGCTATATACTACAGGGGGAGAGCTCACAGGGGGGCTATATACTACAGGGGGAGAGCTCACAGGGGGCTATATACAACAGGGGGAAAGCGCACAGTGGGGGCTATATACTAATGGGGGAAGTGCACAGGGGGGCTATATACTACAGGGGGAGAGCACACAGGGATGGCTATATTCTACTGGGGGGAAGTGCATAGGGGGGCTATATACTACAGGGGAGAGCGCACAGGGGGGCTTTATACTACTAAGGGAGAGCTCACAGGGGGGCTATGTACTACAGGGGGAGAGCGCACAGGGGGGCTATATGGGAGGGGGAGAGCACACAGGGGGGGCTAATTAGGAGGGGGAGAGTGCACAGGGGGGCTATATACTACTGGGGGAGAGCGCATAGGGGGGCTATATACTCCTAGGGGAGAGCGCACAGGGGGGCTATATACTACTGGGGGAGCAACGGGGGGCTATATACTACTGGGGGAGAGCACACAATGGAGCTATATACTCTTGGGGGAGAGCACACGGGGGGGCTATATACTAATGGGGAGCAACAGGGGGGCTGTATGAGAGGGGGAGAGCACACAAGGGGAGACATATGTTTATGTATGTATACTGTGCTAATCTTTGGCTGAACGCCGGAAGCCATAGCCGAACGGCATGCGTCCTGCCCGGCGAGGCCTCTGGCGCTGTATTTGTTTAAATGGGTGCGGCGCCGCATTGCGGGAGCGGCGGTGCGTTAGGACGCTGCAAGATACGTCCTGATGCACCGACGGTCCGGCAATGTGGTTTGCAATGAAGCTCCATTTACTTTAATGGAACTGAGTTGTGGCCATGTTTTTGTAGCGCTCGATAAACACTTTAAAGTGACACTGTCACCCCCTTTTAAATTTTTTTTCATCTTTAAAAACGTTTAAATCACTAATTTTGCTCTATCCATACCTTATTTCACATGTTTAATCATGGTGCTGGTTGATGAGAAAACTGAACTTTGATGAGCTTGTTATTGCGCCACTGGGCGGGGCTTAGCCTCTGACGCGCCACATCAGTGCGCAGGCGCAGTGCGGCCGTCCTACTTGCACTGCGCCTGCGCACTAACTCAGCGCCTCGCTGCTGGCTTTGAGGAGACTTTCACAGCTGCAGCGAGAGCTCAGGGGGCATCAGGACGCCAACGGACAGCCCCACCATGCCGGCGCCTGCTAAAATCCGCAGGCTGTGTGACCTCACGCACAGCCCGGCTGTGGACGGCACTCACCCAGTGCGCCTGGGCGAGAAATGACGGGGCCGCACGCGCATTACGCTGGGTGATGTGGCCGCGCACGTCCCGACATCCAGGTGAAGGCTGGGAGGGCCAAACAAGTAGGAGCGGCGGCCTGGAGAGATGACATAGCCATCAACCAGCACCATGATTAAACATGTGAAATAAGGTATGGATAGAGCAAAATTAGTGATTTAAACGTTTTTAAAGATGAAATTTTTTTTAAAAGGGGGTGACAGTGTCACTTTAATTCAGACATCAGCAAACTCCATTGCTCATAGTTTGACAAGTATAGGTAAGATAGTTAAGGCTGGGTTCCAACTGTAGATTTTGATCAGTATTTGGCCCTCACTTTAGAGTTTATTTTGGTAAGTATTTCTCCAGAACCAGTTGGTCCAAAACATTTTAAGGCTATGTTCAAACACAGTATTTTCTTTTAGTTTTTTTTTTAACCAAAACCAAAAAGCCTAAGGCTATGTTCACACTACGTATGAAACCGGCCGTTCCGTGACCCCGGTCGGGTCACGGAACGGACGGTCTCTGGCCGGATCATCTCGGCCGGTACTTAAGTACCGGCCAGATAATCTTTCCGGCCGCAGAGCTCTGATGCGTATACGATATGTGTACGATATGTGTACGCTCCGGCCGGAATCCCATTGCACATAGGCTATGTCCCACCCCGCAAAACTATGGCCGTAGTTCTGCAGCGAGAACTACGGCTGTAGTTTTATGCAGTGTGAACATAGCCTATGGCTAGGTTCACACTATGTATCTGTGCGGCTGTATTGCGGGCGGTAAATCATCGGCCGGATTTTTCCGATTCATGCGTACTCTGGAAAGTATACGATATACGGCTGCACAGTGCACACTATGTATGAGCCTACGGCCCGATCGTAAACGGACCCGTAAAAAATGAACAATGAACAATGAGCAAGAATTCTGTCTCTCACAGACCTCTTAGGGGCCTATTTAACGGAGCGATAATTGGCCAAATCGGACGATTATCGCTCCATGGAACAAATACAACAATCAGCCGATTGTTGATATAGGTTTGGACCCATAATTGTTGGGTGCCGACTGCGCATCGCTAGGTGTAATAGCCGGCATCTGACAATTTACTTTACCTATCCAGGCTGCAGATCTCCTCTTGCGGTCTTCATCTCTCCGGGTCCTGTGCACTCCAGCTTCAGAGCAGCCTGTCTGAGCTGACAGGCCGCTCAGCCAGTCACAGGCCGGGACTGCCGTGTCCAGCGATTGGCTGAGCGGCCTGTCAGCTGAGACAGGCCTCTCTGAAGCTGGAGTGCACAGGACCCGGGGAGATGAAGACTGCAAGAGGAGCCCTTCAGCCTTGATAGGTAATGTATAAAGTTTAAGCAAGGGCTGCAAGGACATTTATAACGATCTATGCAGCCCTTGTTAAATAATAATCGGGCCATGGAATAGGCCCAGTAAATGAGCGCCGATCTAGCAGATCGGCGCTCGTTTACAGGTGATATTGGGCCCCCATCGGCCCGTGGAATAACACCCTTACTTTTCTTTAAGAGGCTCCTCCTACTCTGCACTCATTACCTGTATTACCTGCACTTGTTTGAAATGCCTGTCTATACACTCAATCACACTCCAACCTCTCCAAAGTGGCTAATAACATAGAGCTGTCTAGGGACACCAGGCACTAAATTGTAGACCTGCACAAGGCTTTGATGGGCTACAGGACAATAGGCAAGCAGCAACAACTGGTGGCGCATTATTAGAAAATGGAAAAAAAATAAAATTACTGTCAATCTTCTTTGGGCTGACCTGAAGCTGGTCAATGACCTGAAGAGAGCTGAGACCACACTCTCAAAGATTACCATTAGTAACATACTACATTGTCATGGGTTAAAATCTTGCAGGGCATGCAGAGTCCCCCTGCTCGTGTCAGCACATGTCCAGGTCCTTTAAAGTTCACCAATGACCATCTGTACCAAATATTAACTTTTGTTTTTCTATTGTGTAAAATACTTATTTAATGTAATACATTGCAAAGTAATTTTTAAAACATTTAACAGTGATTTTCTTTATTTAGTAAAACAGATTGTCTCTCACAGCTTAAGTGTACCCAAGATAAAAGTTATTATAAAAAATTGTGTTTGTAGGAAAGAAAACTTCTCAAAATTGTCAGTGTATCAAATACTTATTTTCTGCACTGTATACAATTGGGGAAACGTAGAATGTAAAACAAAAAGTGATTTGCAATTCTTTTGTAGGTAGAAGTTCAAGTAACACAATTCTATGCTGATAGAATGTTTAGGCTATTAAAATGTTGAAGACTTTTCTGTTACCATACAGTATGTACTTCAAGTGGATCCTTGAAAACTCCTACAATTAAGTTATTTATATACCTACTGCCTGATATGAAAACAAGTTAAACCTGAAGTGAAGTGCTTTGGATAAATTACTGTTGGTAAATGCTTTCCCCATAACCTTTTCCTATAAACCATTCCAATGTTTTAAGAGAAGAATTGTTTATCTGGGTTTGACTAGGAAGTATATAAATAAAACAAGAGGAAAAGGATGAAATATATATATATATATATATATATATATATATATATATATATATATAGTATCGTATATTAGCAACCCCTATAGTAGTATACAGAGCAACCCCTTTCAGACATGAAAGAGAAGGCATAGACCTTGTATTTTAAGGCTATGTTCCCTCACACTATTTTTGCAATTTAATGACAAATAATTACTTTAACACATTGGCCTTTTTTTTTTTAAACATAACAGACATTATTTGCTGTTAAATGGTGGCCATCCACTAAATTTCAACAATATGTGAACATAGGGGGAGATTTATCAAACATGGTGTAAAGTGAAACTGGCTCAGTTGCCCCTAGCAACCAATCAGGTGGAATCTAATTGCTTGCTAGGGGCAACTGAGCCAGTTTCACTTCACATGATGTTTGATAAATCTCCCCCATAGCCTGTCTGTGTTTTCAATCCACTCCTGGTTTTGGTTGAAAAATATTGACCAAAATACTAAGCAAAAATACTGTGTGGGAACATAGCCTTAAAATACAAGGTCTATGCCTTTTCTGTCCTGTCTGAAAGAGGTTGGTGTATATACTACTATAGGAGTTGCTAATTTATAATAATGTATATTATAAAAAAATGGCCGGGCTGCTATTAACCCCTTTTTAGACTAGTTTGAAAGCTTCCATGGCCTACTTAACCCTAAGAGGGGCCACTACCATTAAGGGGCTTAGCGTGTCTACATCTAGGGTGACTGTGTTCTACCAAAGTTTATCCAAAAAGGTCATCAACTGTCCAGGACTATACCCAGTGGTTGGAAGAGAGCAAATAAAGCTGAAGTATCCCACTGAACCTTCACCCGATCTTCTCAGGTAATCTTGAGGGATTAGCTATGCAGAGTTGTTTAGGCACTGGGCCTTTGTACCTGGATCTGTCACTCCGTGATCTATTCCATCATGGGGAGGTGTTTTCTAAACCAGGAGTACAGGTTTCTTCTCTGAAGAGTCAAGTATTAAGAAAATTTACTCTGGAAGCATACTCAAGTGCAAACTGCTTAGTACACCACTCAGGAACCATGACAAGTGCTGCAGCAGTACGGTAACAAGCCCTAGCTAACACCACCTGGCTCCCCTGGGTTACCACACACAGACACCCCCATATAGTAGATATACAAATGGCTTCCATCATTGTATACAGGGCTTGTCCTCAAAGGTTTACATGTATCCTGATGCAAACATTTTGATCTTAAACCCTTCCCTACCAATGTTCTGCACACTTCCTATGTTGGTATTAAAAGGCAGTACATTGTAATGACTTACCATGCCATGAACTTTTAATTGAAGATGAAAATAAAGAGTCAGTAGCTTTTTCTTCTCTTTTTCTTAAAGAGACTCTGTACCCACAATCTGCCCCCTCCTAACCGCTTGTACCTTCTTATAGCTGCTTTTTTAATCCAAGATCTGTGCTGGGGTCCGCTCGGCAGGTGATGCAGTTATTGTGCTAGAAAACAACTGTTTCAGACCTGTGTCAAATTGGCATGGCCTAGAGTGTCTGTGCATTATGGTTCTTTTACACGGGACGATTATCGTTCGTTTTTGCACGATAACGGTCGAATTCGTACGATAATCGTACGTGTAAACGCTGCAAACGATCAAATGACGAGTGAGAAATCGTTCATTTTGATCTTTCAACATGTTCTTAAATCATCGTTGATCGTTCGCGAAAAATTCGCAGATCGTTCAGTGTAAACATTCTTTCAACGATTTCCCCTATGTGTGAGATAGGCTTAAACGATCGCAGAACGATCGCATAGCGAATTTTCCGTACGATGTATCGTTCCGTTTAAACGCCGATCGTTATAAAAAAAAAATCGTTCATTCGTTAATCGTGCGATTGGGCGAATTATCGCTCCCTGTAAAACCACCATTAGAGCTTTATCCAAGTTCAGCAGCCCCTGCTAATCAAATGCCGATCGTTCGGGTTCAGATCGACTCGAACCCGAACCCGGTTCGCTCATCTCTAGATATATCATTATGCCAGTGGCAATGTGTCATCAAGGTTACATTACATGACATATCTCCAGAAAAAAACTCTCTCACTGTTTGCTCTCACTTTTTCAGGATCTTCTAGTGAATACAGAACAGATTCAGATGCCTCCTAGAAAGGCCTTACTTCTAGGCCTGTAACCATGACAAGGGAACATCCTCTATGTCTAGAGGAAAGAAGGTTTCACCATCAGCACAAACGCATATTCTTTACTGTAAGAGCAGAGAGACTATGGAACTCTCTGCCACATGGGGTTGTCATGGCTGATTCATTAACCCCTTCTGGAGCGGGCTAATTTTCATTTTTGTATTTTAGTTTTTTCCTCCTTGTGCCTAAAAGGCCATAGCAGTTGCATTTTTACACCTACAGACCCACATGAGCCCTTATTTTTTGCGTCACTATCTGTACTTTGTAATGACAGGCTGAATTTTTTTTATAAAATATGCTGCGAATCCAGAAAAAAACTATATGCGCAGTGAAATTGAAAAAAACCCCTGCAATTCTTTTTATTTGGGGGGGCTTCATTTTAACGCTGCGTGTCCTATGGAAAAACAGACATGTTATATATGTTCCTCAAGTTGTTACAATTACAAAGATATGTAACATGTATAACTTTTATTGTATCTGATGGCCAGTAAAAAATTCAAACCATTGTTAACAAATATATGTTCCTTATAATCGCTATATTCCCAGGCTTATAGCGCTTTTATCCTTTGGTCTATGGGGCTGTGTCAGGTGTCATTTTTTTACGCCATGATGTGTTCTTTCTATCGGTAGCTTGTTTGCGCATATACGACTTTTTGATCGTTTTTTATTACAATTTTTTTTTTGGCGCTTACGCAGTTTACTGTACGAGATCAGGAATGTGATAAATTAATATTTTATTTATTTATTTTTATTTATAAAATGGGAAAAGCGGGGTGATTCAAACTTTTATTAGGGGAGGGAACTATTTATTAATAATATAACTTTTTTTTTTTTTTTTACCTATAGGCTATGTTCACACTGCGTATGAGTCTGGCCGTAGTTCGTATGCCGCCATACATGTGCGGCTGAAACTACGGGCGTGGGAAAAGTAGACATGCAGCCAGATGCGTACGAACCACGAACATACGCCCGTAGTACAGTTATGCTTCCCTAGCTTTTTTCGTAGCGATCTGAAACATGTCATTTACTTGGAAATCTTCGCCCACAGAACTCACAGAACCTTTTTGATTGAAAAATCAAGTTCAGTTCTGCTGAAATAAGTACTGCGTACGGGACCGCACTGAAATCCACGACCGTGAGTTTCAACATTTCCGTCCTCAAACAATGGTCTTGTTAATTTTTCACGGCGCCGTACACGATCCGGCCGTAAGCTAATACGTAGTGTGCATTGTGCGGGCGTATATCGTATGCTTCCCAGCGAACGCATCAACCTCAAAACTACGTGCGTATATTCGCGGTTCGCACTACGGACAGGAACATACGCAGTGTGAACGTAGCCATATACTAGAAGCCCCCCTGGGGGACTTCTAGTATATGCACACTGATCTCTCATAGAGATCTATGCAGTATAGTTATACTGCATAGATCGATGAGATCAGTGTTCTATTGCTTTTGGCTGCTGCAGCCGAAAGCAATAGAATGCCGAGTCGGGATCAGTGCAGACCCCGGCTGGCACCAGAGGCAGGGATCGCTCCTCTGTGACAACGTCACGGGGGGGGGGGGGGGGCAATCTCCCCACTAGACCACCAGGTATGGGCTGCAGTAAGTCTTAAGATGCAGATGTCAACTTTGACAGCTGCATCTGAAGACTTAGTTAGCAGGCACGCCGATCGGATCATGCCCGCTTATAGCAGCGGTTCTGGGCTACATGCTGCTACCGGGACCGCAGCGGTTCGGAGCAGAGTCACCGCGCAGCCCTGCTCTGAACCCCCCCACCTGCGCGAGGACATACAGTTACGCCCTTGTGCGGGAATGGGTTAAATAAGTTCAAGGGAGGCCTGGATGCTTTTCCTGAAAAATATAAAATTACAAGGAATTTTCTCCCTGTGATGTTTCTAAGATTTACTAAGGTGTAGATTGCCTAAGATCAAATCTAAGGAAAAAATTATAACAAAAAAGCCGTATCAGATGGATATATGTGCCCAGGATGCATTAGTTGTGTGTGGGACAAACCTTTCAGTAAAAAAATACAATGAACACTTAAGACTCGATTTGCCAAATAAGTGAGCTAGTTTGGTACTTGCTTACAGAGCTTATTACATGGCTCGACTATCATGCTGCAAAGGTTGCACAGACATTGTTAACAATTTACATAGTAAACAATAAAATATATACTTATCTGCCCATGCTCCCTGGTGTCCTCTTGCCTCTTCTCAACTGACTGAAGCTTCTACACCCGTGTCTGAAGTGACAGGGGGCTCAGTCAATCACTAACTGAGATGGAACAGCGCCGCTGGCAGTGATTGGCTGAGTGACCTGTCACTACAGAAATGGGTGAAGAAGTGTCAACTGTGGCTCCGGTGCACTGCGAAGAGGCAGTAAGACACCAGGTAAGTATACATGTTTATTTATTTGCTAAATACTTTCATCAGCCGCCGCCGACTTTGCACCTCCAATTACAGGAAGCGACAACAATCAAATGATCGGCTCCTCAGATGTTCGTTGTTTTTATTACACAGGGTTAACTCGGCATGAGTTGGCCTGATTGGCCAGCTCAAATCAGTCCACTTTATCTGAAGAATTATCTGAACAATTCAACCATCATTCTCAGCTGATACTTGACCTGCCATATCAGGCATTGAATTGCCTTCTGAAACTGCTCTCCGGGTTTCGGGAAGTTTCTCAGTCACTACCCTCAACACCCCACAAAAATTAGATATCCACCCGATCATTTGGATTTGTGTAGTGAGGAGAATTGTTATGTATTAGATATGATATTAAACAGAAAAAAGAAAAAAACAATGGCAGCACCTCTATGGCTCTGTTGACACTGCAGGTTGCACACTGCATGTGGCTTAAGTACAGACAAAAAAAAACAGAAAGTGCAACAGCAACCCACAGGTGCAAGTGATTACCGTATATACTCCCCCCCGCTGTGCATGCGATAAAAAAACCCTGCTCTGTAGATATTGAAAAATTAGGATCTTAAGATATTCATTTTTCAATATCTACAGAGCAGGTTTTTATCGTGTGAACACCGCTAAGTGCTTGCACCTGTGGGTTTCTGTTGCACTTAGTTTTTTTTATATGATATTAGATAGATATTTGCCCATAATAGCCCATCACAGCACAGCTCACATCACAGCGTAGCCCATTTTACCAGAGTAATGAAAGAAATGAAAGCCAAGCTGTGATGGTCGCTATAGGCAAATCAGTTTATGTGTCAAACATTCCATAAATCTCGGCCTTACTTACACCCTGCATTGACACTGTACACAGCACATGGGTGATTTTGTATACTTTGTTACATTATGCAGCTGTTGATTTCTTTTGTTTTGTTTTTGTCATTTAATTTCTCATATTCCAGTAAATTGATGAAGTTTTTACCAAGCTCTTTTATGGCTATAAGGATGATAACACAACAATATACCTTACATTGAAGGTACTCCTCCTTACCGAGTACAACAAATAAATGCATATTTTATTATTTTAATTGTGCAAGTAAATATTGTTAATAATTAAAATCTATGGATCTTTGGAAAAAAAATGTTATTTTTGTTTTGTCATTATGGCATAAAAACATAACATAGCAAAAAACCTGTAGAACTCAAACCTTTTTTTTTTATAAAGCCCTTTGAAGAAAGTGTTTTTTGTACCATAACAAGTCCAAAGTAAGGATTAAAAAATGCTTTTGTTATATACTGTAAGTAAAAATTCTCAGTAGCTACCTTTTCTTACCGAATAATACTGTACCATAAATAGAACAACAATATAACAGATGAATAAAAGATCTATACAGAAACTGAATAATAGCTGCTAAATACCACCATCTCTCACATACCTAACCAACATTGCTGGACTTCATCTTTCTGCTGTATGGTGGTGCAGTGATTGACAGTGCTGGGGATAACATTGGGATCCTATAGGACTCCTAACATTTGGGTCCTAGTCTTTAGGCACTTTGTAGTAAAACTGATATGTTATCTTTATTCTGCAGGAGAGCACAATTACAGTGATACACAATGTATATAATTTTGTTAGGTTTTCAATGTTACTAGCTTATCCAGCTTGGGGTCCTTTCTTCCAATAACCTTGGCGACACCTGCAGAGTATTGTGCGTGGATCCTGTTAATGAGATATAATGCACTGTGCCCCTTTATGAGATATAATGCACTGCTCATCCTCCATGAAATATAATGCTTCATGCCCCCTTAATGAGATATAGTTCTCTGTGCCCTCCTTAACCCCGCTCTGAACCACTGCGATGCCGGCTGCTATCAAAACTGACAGTTGTATTCAAATGTATTATGTTCCCCTATCCCTGGTGTCCAGTGGGGATCTCCCCCCCCTGTGATGCGATCACAGAGGGGTGATCCTTTCTGCTTACCAGGGCTTAGCATTGTACTAATGCTGATCCCGGCTTGGCAATCAGTAGTTTTGGTCTGCTGAAGACCAGAGTAATACAGCACTGATCTTTTTGATCAGTGCTGTATTAGGTATACTGCAGTAATCTCTATGAGAGATCACGGCAGTAATAAAGGTCCCCCAGGGGGACTAAAAGTTAAAGTGTAAAAAATAAAAATAAAGTTTTTTCTTTAATAAAAAATCCCCTTCCCCAAAAAAGGTTTAAATCCCCCCACTTTCCCATTTTATAAAGAAAAAGAAATAAATAAAACATAAACATGTTTGGTAAAATCACGTGCATAATCGCCCAAACTATTAAATTATCACATTCTTGATCTCGCACTGTAAACAGTGTAAGAAAAAATGGTGAAGAAAAAATGAAAGTGCAAAAATGAAAATTAGCCCAGTCCTGAAGGGGTTAATATAACATATACCAAACTGTGCCCCCCTCAATGGCATATAATGCACTGCGCCCCCTCAATGCTGAGATCACCCTAAGTTATGCTGCATTGTAACCCAATGTTATATGAGATATTGCTCCCCTTTTAACTTATAATGCACTGTGCCTCCTTAGTAAACTGGGTCCCCCTATTACCTTTAAATGCTCTGTGCCCCCCACCTTAATACACTGTGACTCCCTTTAATGAGGAATAATCCTAGTGTACCCCTAGTGTACCCCTTAATACCATGTGCCTCCCTTAATACACTGTCACCCCCTTAGTAAGGAATAACCCGAGTGTGATATGGAGGCAGCTGATTACCTATCCCACTGCTTCCATCTTACACAGGTAGCACAGAGTGGTAGTGCAGGGTAGCTGGAGGCTCACACTGTTGACTCCCAATACACAATGCGTCTGACAGCAGTTTTTAAGATGAAAAAGGCGCAGCAGGCTGCTGACGGAAAGCTGTGACTATTTTATCCAATATATGATATGAATCTGATTAGAAAACAGCAATTCTGGCATTTGATATTATAATTTTTTTAATTTATTCTGATAAATGATGATTACATTGTGCTCCTGTTCTGATAATTCCCCACAGTGACCAGACAGAATAAAATAAAGTTAATACTTTATCGGAGCCCCCACGATAAATGGAACTCCTTTCTCTTCTGTTCTTTAGTCTGTAAGCCACAATGAGACGGGATCCCTGGCAGGCACGATGGCATCATATCATTGTTGCTGCTAGTGCGGGGATTGTGTACCAGTGGTTCATAGGATGCTGGCCTAAAGTGCCTGCATCCTGTGATTAAATGGCACAGCAGGAAACTGACTGGTATTGTCATTCTGTAGTGACCCACAGCGGGAGTGCCACAACAGTTTTTTAGCACACCTGTAGCTTGGTACCACTGTCAGGCCTAACTTTCCTACTCATACTGCTTGGTGTCTCACTACTACTAGAGAAGAGCGAACATGCATCTTGCGATACTCGAGAAAATCTCAACATCCATTTTCTGTAAGTTTGGGCACAATTTCTCAGCCAATCAACATGCATGAGACTCTTTGGTACATCCTGCAATCACGTGGGACCCATACATAGCAGCGATTGGTTGGCCAGATCAGAACACCCAGCCATATAAAAATCTCAGCTGCGGACGCTCGGCTCACATGCATGCTGGGAGAGAATAGGGACAGAGCTGCTGCTTGTCAGGGGGAGTGTTAAGGAGGGAATTAGCGTTCCAGTAGGCAGGGAATACTAGACAAAGACCCCAACAGCCCTTTTAAGGGCTTAAAATTTTTATTTTTTTTGTATTACACCAGACTGCTGGCTGGAACTTGCAGTGCAGGCAGAAAGGGGACAGCTGCATACCGACCCCTAAGAAGTCCTCAGTACTATTATGTTATTTTGTGGCTGGTGCTGCTGCTGTTGTACATTATATTGCTGTGATTTGCAGTACAGCTGCATAGAACCTCACTGCTCATTGTCCTGTGTAACAGGTGGCATAGACCATATACCACCACATACACATAGACTATACGACAGCCTCCAAAAAACTAGTGTGACCAGTATATATTCTTATTTCTTAGTGCTGCCATATCCAATCTCACTGTTAATTGCCTTAGGTAAGAGGGTGGCATCCACTATATACCTCCATTTACCAACAGATTGTATACCACAGCCTCCAAAAAACTAGTGTGACCAGTATATGTTCTTATTTCTTAGTGCTGCCATATCCAATCTCACTGCTAATTGCCCTGTGTAAGAGGATGGAATCCACTATATATCTCCATTTACCAACAGATTGTATACCACAGCCTCCAAAAAACTAGTGTGATCAGTAGATGTTCTTATTTCTTAGTGCTGCCATATTCAAGCTCACTGCTAATTGCCCTGTGTAAGAGGTTGGCATCCACTATATACCTGTACTTACACACCCAGACTCTATACGACTACCTCCAAAAGTAGTCTGAGTAATATATTTTCTTGGCTTGCTGTGATCTTTAGTGCAGCTATCTCAGTCTTGACTGTGCAGTGTCCATAAAATGGTAAACCCTAGGGGTAAGGGTCGAGGAAGAGGACGAGGGCTTGGGCGTGGGGTTCCAAGCGATGCAGTGGGCAGAGGCCGTGGTTCAGGGCAGGGACGCACAGCAGCACCCGTTGAGGAGGGAGCAGTGGCACACCACAGACATTCACTCCCTAGATTCTTCTCGCAACTTACGGGATCTCAGGGTACACCGCTATTGAAACCGCAGCAGTGTGAACAGGTGATCACGTGGATAGCGGATAATTTGTCCAGTAACTTATCCACCACCCAGTCTTCCACGCAGTCCACCCCAGCTACCCAAGGGAGTGGAACCCTTGCTCCAGCAGCTCACCCTCCTTCCCCACAGCCTGGACCCTCCAGGGAAAGGAGGGAGGGATTCAGATCCACCACCATGCTCCCAGGAACTCTTTTCTGGACCCTTCCTTGAGTCTGAGCAACCGGAGCAGTCGATCTGTCCCGATGCCCAAACTGTGCAGCTCACGCAGTCAGTGGGTTTGAAGGAGGTGTCTGATGATGACGATGAGACACGGTTGTCAGACAGTAAGGTTGTTGTCATGGATGTAACTCAAAGTGGGGAGCAGAGTGAGGAATTGGAGAAAGAGCTGATGGATAAGGAGGAGGTGACTGACCCAAACTGGGTGGATAAGCCTAGTGAAGACAGTGCTTCTGAGGGGGAGGCAAGTCCACCCGCAGGACCGGTTGGAAGAGGTAGAAGTATGGTCAGAGCAAGTAGATCAGATTCAGAAACTGTTTCATGAAGTCAAACTCCCGTGGCCAGACCTAGATGTTCGCAAGTCTGGAGGTTCTTTAAAGAAAGTGCAGATGACCGACAGACTGTAGCGTGCAACCTGTGCCACACCAGGATCAGCAGGGGAGCCACCACTACCAGCCTAACCACTACCAGCATGCGCAGGCATATGAGTGCTAAACACCCTACTCAGTGGAACCAAGGCCGTTTATTGACTGCAAGTCAAACCCCTGCTCCTTCTCCTGTGTCACGTGCTGGCTCTGTCAGTCCCCCCGCCCAGGCCCGAGGCACGAGCACCTCCCGCCCTACACCCACCTCTTCACCTCCACTATGCTCCACACCCTCCAGCAAGGTGTCCAAGCACAGCATTCAACTTTCCCTACAACAGACCTTTGACAGAAGCGCAAATACACTGCCACCCACCCGCATGCACAAGCCCTAAATGTGCAAATAGGCAAACTGCTGAGCCTGGAGATGCTGCCCTATCCGCAGGTTGAGACAGAGGCTTTTAGGAACCTCATGGCGGTGGCTGTCCCTCGGTACTCTGTCCCCAGCCGCCACTACTTTTTGCGGTGTGCCGTCCCAGCCCTACACCAGCACGTGTAAGATAACATCATCCGTGCCCTGACCAACGCGGTCAGTGACAAGGTAACCTTAACCACGGACACTATATCTCCCTGACGGCACATTGGGTCAACTTGGTGGAGGCTGGGACAGAGTCTGACCCTGGTTCCGCTCATGTGCTGCCCACACCGAGGATTGCGGAGCCTACCTCGGTCGCTGTCTCTCATGATTTGTATACCTCTTTCTCCTCCTCTTCTTCCTCCTGCTCTCTATTTCTCTCCATGAGCACATCGCCTCCATTTGTTAGCGCTAGCTGCATCAGCACTGCGGTGGGTAAGCGCCAACAGGCGTTGTTGAAACTGCTGAGCTTAGGCGACAAGAGGCACACCACCCAGGAGCTGTTGCAGGGCATCATGGCGTAGACCAATCTTTGGCTCGCGCCATGGAACCTCAAACCAGGCATGGTTGTGTGTGAAAACGGGCAGGATCTGGTGCAACTCAGCAGCCTCTCACATGTACCATGCCTGGCCCACGTGTTTAACCTAGTGGTGCAGAGGTTCCTTAAGACCTACCTCAAATTGGCTGACCTGCTCACCAAGGTGCAGCGCATCTGTGCACATTTCTGCAAGTCAAACACAGATGCTGTCACCCTTAGGGCAGTGCAAAGGCACTTGCAACTGCCAGCTCACCGACTGATGTGTGACGTGCCCACGCGGTGGCATTCCACCTTCCACATAGTAGCCAGGGTTTACCAGCAATGCAGAGCCATTGTGGTATGCCAGATGTCAACCTCGGTAAGAAGCGGTAGTCAGGTCAATCAGCTTCCTCAAATCTACAATGAAGAGTGGACGTCTGCTATCTGTCAGGTACTGGGCCCCTTTGAGGAGTCAACACAGATGGTCAGCGGCGATGCCACTATTATCAGCCTCACCATCCCGCTGCTGTGTCTGCTTCAAACCTTCCTGCTCAGCCTGAAGTCTGAGACTTTGCCTTCGTCTCAAGAGATGGGGAACAACATCCACCGCTAGATAGCCAGACCACCCTGACGTCTGTTTCTCAGCACAAAGTAGAGGAGGAGGAAGAAGAGGAGGAAGAGGAGCAGACTGCTGCGGCGACTGAAGAGGGTACCCATGCTCAATCCTTAGCTGTTGAGTGTGTATAGCTTGACGAGGAGGAATTGGGTGGAGGAGGAGGAGGAAATTGAGGAGAGGGAATTCTTGCGTGTTGGGACCCTGGCACACACAGCTGACTTTATGTTAGGCTGTCTTTCCCGTGACCCTTGGGTTAATTTTTTTTTTTTGACAACACCGATTACTGGGTGTTCACCCTCCTGGACCCTCGGTACAAACAGAACTTTTCCACTCTCATTCCTGCCGAGGAACGCAGTATGAGAGTGAATCAATATCAACAGGCCCTGGTGCAGAAGCTGGAAATTTACTTCCCATCTGACACCACTAAAGCCAGAGGACGTAGTTCTCTGGGCCAAAAAGCGGGGGAGAAGAGGAGTGGAGTAGGCAATTTGTCAAGGGGCAGGGGAACACTTTCCAAGGCCTTTGACAGTTTCATGACACCCCAGCAAGACTATATCAACTGTCTCCAGTATAGACAGAGTAGGGGGGAGGCCTCCAAAAAGATGGTGAGGAAGTACCTTGCTGACCATACCAACATCTTTCCCGATCACTCAGCTACATGCAACTACTGGCTTGCAAAGCTGGATACGTGGCCCAAACTGGAGCTTTACGCCTTGGAGGTGCTGTGCTGCCCTGCCGCTGGCGAGTTGTCAGAGTGGGTCTTCAGTGCGGCTGGTGCCATCATCACTGATAAGTGCACCAGTATGTCAACTGACAGCGCTGACAGGCTGACGTTTATAAAAATGAACAAAGCCTGTATTTCACCTGAATTCAACTGTCCACTTGGGAAAAGTAGCTCAACATAAGGATTCATGGTATATCCTCTCCTCCTCCTCTTCCTCCTCCTCCTCCAATTCTCAGCCAACAGTCAATTCTTGTTCCGCCATACTCTGTCTGGCATAATTTTTGGGAGGCTCACCTGCTACTGCTTCTACCTTGGTCACTCTGTCATCACCGCCATGCTGTGTCTGGCAAAATTTTTGGGAGGCTCACCTGCTACCGCTTCTACCTTGGTCACTCTGTCATCACTGCCATGCTGTGTCTGGCCTATTTTTTGGGAGGCTCACTTGCTACCTCACTCACTTTTAATGGTTCTCTGTGTCCTCACTGCCATGCTGTGTCTAACATAATTTTTGGGAGGCTCACTTGCTACCCCACTCACTTTTAATGGTTCTCTGTTTCCTCACTACCATGCTGTGCCTGGCCTATTTTTTGGGAGGCTCACGTGCTACCTCAGTCACTTTTAATGGTTCTGTGTGTCCTCACTGCCATGCTGTGTCTAGCATAATTTTTGGGAGGCTCACTTGCTACCTCACTCACTTTTAATGGTTCTCTGTGTCCTCACTACCATGCTTTGTCTAGCATAATTTTTCTAAGGTTGAAAGCTTGCCTCATGTACCTTGTTCACTGAGTTCTCACCGCCATGCTGTCAGGCTAAATTTTACGGGTGCTTCATATGCTACCTCCGTTTTAATGGTTCCCTGTGTCCTTAGTGCCATGCTGTGTCAGGCTAAATTTTGGGGTGGTTCATATGCTACCTCCGTTTTAATGGTTCCCAGTGTCCTTAGTGCCATGCTGTGTCAGGCTAAATTTTGGGGTGGTTCATATGCTACCTCTGTTTTAATTGTTCACTGAGTTCTCACCGCCATGCTGTGTCAGGCAAAATTTTGAGCTGCTTCATATGCTAACTTTGTTTTAATGGTTCACTGTCTTCTCACTGCCATGCTGTGACAGGCTAAGTTTTTGGGTGGTTCATATGCCTACCTCTGTTTTAACTAGGCTGTTGCCCAGTTTTTGGTGTAATGGTGCGATTCGGCAGTCTCAGAGACATCCATGCATGCTGCCCCTGCTGTTTCCTGTCCATTTCCGTGGTGTTTCCATCATTTTCTGAGGTTGACAGGTTTTCACATGACCTTCCCTCTGCCCTCTGGGTCCACTGCAAAAATGCTCAAGTTTCCCATTGACTTTATTGGAATTCGTTACACGAAACAGCACCCGAGTATCGCTAAATATTCTTCTCGAGTGACGAGCACCCGAGCATTTTAGTACTGGCTCATCACTACTACCTATGCACTCAGCACAGCTGAAGGGAAGAGTATGTACAGGATTAAATATGCCCTTGTAATGTATTAGAGGCTACAGTTTAGGGCTTTCTAGATGATCTCTGCCCAATTCTAGAGAAGGTATAAAAGGTAAGGTAGGCCAATTCGGGCCAGATTATAAAGAGAGTATACCAAAAAAGTTCTCCTGTGGCCGTAATTTCCAGGGCCTGGCCTGGAGGCCAAATCCGTTGCATGGGACTTTATGCCCAATTGATTATTTTCAGAATACTTCTTCAGCAGGGGCGTAACTAGAAATGGCTAGGCCTCTCATCAAACTTTTGATTGGGGCCCTCGATTAATATTACGAATAATAATAATACCACTATACAAGGGGCAACTATTGCCGCTATACTGTGACCACTACCATTGCCACCCTACTGTTACTGACCAAATCCAGCATACTTAGATGAATAATACATGTGAGGGTAAACACTTTCTATCAAAATATTTTAGGAGTACCTTTATTGGTCAACTTTACAAATGTTGGCCAATTAAGGTAACACTCCTAAAATAGCTATACAGAGAAACAGCTAGCAAGCACCAACTGTCAAAATCAACCACCGACCATGTGCGGAGCTCTGGACAGTCCCTTATGGTAAATCTGCCAGTTGGGGTGTTAGAGATGCCGAAGTAAGTCCATACATACTGTATATACAGTTGTAGAGCAAACAAATCCAGCACTCATCCTATGCCTAATGCTTTATTCTGACATCAGGTAGATACAGGGAGGCCATGGTATAGGGTGCAGGGCCCTGCTCGGCTGCCGGGTGCTGCAAGAGATGTTAGCTCAGGGTTCCCATGTCCGGTCTAATACAGGATTGGGTCACCGGGCCCCCTGATGCAGCGGCACCGTAGCAGCCACTACAGCTGCTACGGCGGTAGTTCAGCCACTGTCTTTCAGCTTAGCAATGCCAGGCGAAAGACCTAAGGGGGGCAACTACTGCAAAGGGACTAACCTTGTCTATGTCTGGGGTGACTACGTTCTTTAAAGGTGTATCTTCAGGAAGTCCTTCAGCAGAACAGACTATCCCGAGTGAAGAAAAAAGCAGCTAAAGCCAATGTACTCCATTATTTATCGCTCGGCCATCTCGGGTAATCTTCAGCAGTTAGCTTCATCCAGTTGTTCAAGCCCGGGGCCTGTGCAACAAGACCTGGCACTCCACAATCTCTTCTGCAGCCAGGTCACCTTGATAGATTTCTGCAAGGTCCCCCTAGTAGCCCCCTACTGCACTACTACACTACCAAGACTACCTAAAGCTGGAGATGAATGACAGAACTTGCTTTTATGTTAGTCTTTCCATTATTACTTGTCCTCCAGTTATATTCTGCTCCTGACTTTGGCTTCAATAATAGCAATTAAAACCTGTGTGAACACACTGTTAGTGTTTCAATAAATCTCTTGAAAATGACAGATAAAACTCATAGGGATGTCATTTTAAAAAGATGCATTTAAAGTTTAAAATATCCACACATAGTAACTAATAAAAGAACAAGCAGTGTAGTTCACTCAGAGGTCACAGGCCCCAGACTTCATGCAACACTTCCTGTAGTCTCACCTATTGATGCCTCCCTGTCACTATTCTCTCAATGACCACTTACTTGAACGTGATGGATTTGGGCAAAGAAGCTCGAAATTCCTGTTATTTTTTCTGCTTACGATTTAGAAACTAATAAATGAGTCATTGAGTGCCATGTACTTCTAGAGGAAAGAAATTATGGCGTAGCTCTATTTTGGAGCTTTGCTCATCCTAATTTTTATTTATACTACTGCAATTGTTTAAATATTTCATTCTTTTAGATGTGGTATTATTTTTTGTATAATGCAACATTTTTGTCCAGTCTAATCTCTGTATGGCTTCATCGTTTACTTCTAGTGGATCAAATTCTGTCTTGGTCATGTGATGTGCACCCAGGTACGCAGAAAATTATATGACATGGCTCTGATAGTCCAAAGATAAAAGCGGTGGCTTTCCTGGTGCAGTCCGTCTGGACCAGGAGTCTAATGTCTGGATCACTGGGTTTCCTCAATGTTACCGGACACTGACTCAACGTTCTGGTGAAAAGAAGTTCGTTATTTGCATTCAGCTACGCATTTCGAGGAGGCCACCCTCCTCTTCATCAGGCATGTAACATAAGGCGCTGGTGTGCATTTTCTAATGAAGTTTATACAGGGTTACCCGAAGTGATCTCACTGGGTGCATGAATGTTGTTTAAATTCAATTGTATGCTGACCTATGATGTCATGGGTTCATGCACCCAGTGAGATCACTTCCAGGTAACCCATTATAAACTTCATTATAAAGTCAGTCAGTGTCCGGTAACATTGAGAAATCCCAGTGATCCAGACATTAGACTCCTGGTCTAGACGGACTGCGCCAGGGAAGCCACCACTTTTATCACTTTTTCTTTGTGCTAATATTGCTGACAGAACTCCTGGCTGAGTTACAGAAAGGTGGGGGGGCTGCAATCACAACTGCAATTTCAAGCTCTGAATAGTGTCCTGCCTAGTACAACCACATCAGGTGAGCATGCATACTGTGTACTTGTGTTTGTGGCTCCCTCAGAGTTAGTTTTCCTGCCCATGCAGCGCTTCTTGCTTTTTTCTTTCATATATGACATAGCTCTGATAGTAGTAGTCGGTAACTAAAGTTATTTTATGTTCCATGCTTGTCTGGGTTTATCAATACTGGTATTGTGTGTATATATAAACACAAATAATTTTATATATATATATATATATATATATATATATATACATATAAAATTAAAAAATGATTTTTTATGTCTTAGCAGTGGAAATGTCCTTCCTTAAGATGAATATCTTACCTATGTTTTACTGACTGGCTACATTGAGCCTGAGCAAACATTTTCAGTTTCATCACCTTCTTACTAGACAATAGATCTGCAACACTACTTGTGCTAAGAGCTCGCTACTTGCTATCCATCTCTTTGGTTTATATCCTCAAGCAGTCATGGAATACATTGCAGCATCATTTCATTTATCATTTTTAATTACTGCTAACGTGAAGAAAGGAAATAACTCCATTAACGCTCCTCATTTTTGTCTGCTAGCTACTTGAACATTCTGATTTATAAAGTAACAAAAGTTCAAGTGTCTATTCAATACAGGTAGCCCACCCAGTTAGAGATATTGCTATCTAGTGTCCATTTGGCTTCAGCTAAAACATTGCTTCTTTAGCTAACACACAGATTTAGTTCATTCTTTATCTTACAATACCACTAAAATTAATCAAGACTATATGATGATTTTTGTTTTTCTATTTGTCAATCCATCTATCCATTGGTGCATTTACATGGAGCGATTAACGTCCGAATTTTCATGATAATGATTGCATTTGAGCGATAATCGGCTCGTGTAAACACATCGAACGATCAAGCAATTGTTCTGCGTGATCTTTTAACATGTTCTCAAATCGTCGTTGGTCGTTTGCTGAAAATTGCAGATCGCTTCATCTAAACACTCTTTCACAGATTCACACTATGTGTGAGATGGGCCTAAGTGATCTTAAAACGATGGCAAAAACAATTTTTTCTAAGATTTATCTCTTCGACTAAACGCTGATCGTTATAAAAACCAAATAGTTGCTTCAAAATTGTTAAACAATCGATTGAACGAATTATCGGTCTGTGTAAATGGACCATATGATCTATTTATTTGTCTATTGGTACATTTACCCGGAGCGATAATGCGCCCAATCAATAGTTTATCGATTTTGAAGCAACAATTAGATTTTTTATAAAGATCAGCGTTTAGACGAAGAGATAAATCGTTTGAAAAAAATCATTTTAAGATCACTTAAAGAGGACCTGTCAACCCCCCGTGCCGGGGCAGAGACCCTTATACTTACCCCGTGCATGAAGTACCGCTCTTGGATCCGCTCCCGTTGCAAAGATATCACCGTCTGAACCCCAGCGGGCGCGCATCAGAGATGAGTCTGACGCTCATAGAGAATGAATGGAGCCGTCATTCTCTATGAGCGTCGGACTCATCTCTGATGCGCGTGTGCTGGGCTTCAGACGGTGATATCTCGGCAGAGGGAGCGGGACTTCGTGCACGGGATAAGTATAAGGGTCTCCACCAGGGGTCGGTCGGGCTCTGCCCCAGCACAGGGATGGTGACAGGTTCCCTTTAAGCCCATTTCACGCAGTAGGATGAATCTGTGAAAGACCATTTAGCGATCTGCAAATTTTTTGCGAATGACCAACGACGATTTCAGAACATGTTGAAAGATCATGATGAACGTTTTCTCGCTCATCGCTTCATTGTTCGCTTGTTACACGAGCCAATTATCTATCTATCTATCTGTCTGTCTATTATCTATCTATCTATCTATTTATCTATCTATCTGATAATAAGAATAAAGTTGATGCAGCACTCAAAGAAAAAAATGAGTGTTGGTGCCAGCGGTATGCACCTTTGGGAACCCCAGGTGTTGACATCCAATTCAATGAAGGGCAACTGCAGTGTTTAAAAATAGTGCGTTTATTTCTCCCTTAGAGCAGTCGCAACGTTTCAGTCCAACGTTAGGACACTTTTCAAGCAGTGCAAAATGCATATGTCTTAATTACATTTACATAGGTGCACACACATCAGTAGGTAATTGACAGGCAATATTAATTAGAACAGTGTAAACATTAAATAACAAAGTGTGAAGCAGTGCAAATACAATCAATTTATCCCAATAAGGTAATATACATAAAGTGTATATACTAGTGCAAAAAATCATATAAATTATTGTGTTAATAAGTCCAGATAAAGTCCAGGGTAACATTTGAAGACAGGTGGGATGATCACCCACCCGGTGACTTCAGGATGCAAAGTATAAAGTAATTGTATAACGATTGTTGTAAGCATTGCATGCCCGTACTGCCGTGGGGTGTAAACAGTAGCTGTGATGAATTCGGGCCAGCCATAGGGGATTCCTTCCCATTGATGATGAGACAGGCTCAGATTGGTTGTAATGCCATGACTCAAAAGACTATTATGTATCTACGTAACCAGAGTGTCATCAGGTGCGCGGACTAGGTCGGTAACCATAGGAACAGGACGCTGTACTGGACTTCCTGAAGATTTAACCCCTTCACGTATAATAGACTCTGTTTTTAAACACTTTCTATCTATCATCTATATATGTATACACACGTGTCAATCTTCTGACATGGCATAAGGATATTACGCCCAGGGTGCGTTGACTAACTCATCAACACATTTAAACATATCTCTCAGATACACTGTTGAGCTACTACTGACAACAAATCAGATCTCAAGTGCTGGATTGATGACTTTTCTTCAAGCTCAGTACTAGTACAGGCAGTGAAGTTTGGTGGTGGCATCATGGTGTGGTGCTGTTTCTCAGGTTATAACAAACCTCATGTAATTAAAGGAGACGTCTGGGGAGAACATTTTTTTCAGAAATGGCACGGGGGGACATAACAAACAATGTTAATTCACCTCTGCTTGTGCCATTGCATTGATGGATGGCAGCTCTGGGACCTCTGCCTGGCTCTAGGATATGCTTAGCTGCCGACGTCATGACCCAGTTGATTGACATCAGTCAGTCAGTGAATGGGATGGGATGCCACTCCCTACACTGGCTGGCTAAACGAGCTGTCCGGGACCGGCATTTTCCCCCTAGTCGTGACATAATCACACTCTTGGGAAGACCCCCTTCGGGTGGGGGTTCCGGAGCAGGTCCAGCGGCGCACGGGGCACGGGAAAAGGTAAGCATTCTCTGATTGTTATTTTCTCCCCTTAGCTTGCCGGCTGTTTGCAGTTGGCTATGACTTCTCCTTTAAAGGCACAATGGATGGACAAATGTACCAAGACATTCTATGACAATAATCCGCCGCCATCTACCAGGATGATGAAGATGAAACAAGGGTGGACATTTCAGCAATACAGTGATCCCAAACACACAGACAAGGAAACTCTCAGAAAAAGAAAATAAAGACAATCTCTTGTGCTAAATTCAACAGAAAATCTATGGAAGGAACTAAAACTCAGAAGTAGCCCACCAAACCTTGAGGATTGGACAAAAAAGAAAAAAAGTGGGGATCTTTTATCAGGCGCTACACCAGGGAATAAAATAAAACATTTATTGCAATTAATGTTTTATTTTATTTTATTCCCTGGTGTAGCGCCTAATACAAGATCCCCCCTTTTTTTCTTTTTTGTCCTATTTATCATTACTGGTTGTTTCCTATCCGGTTGGGATCAGTGGCAGCAATTCCAGAAGATCATCCATTGGTTTTTCCACAAGTGATTGTAGGTGTTGTGCCCTCAGTACAACTCCACTAGGTGAGTGCGTTTTTGCCTTACCTAATACGCAAACATACTCCTGTTGTCTGCACATGAGCGCCTGTGTTTCTCTCTTTTCTCAAACCCTGAGGATTAGAAGAGTAGAAGAATCACCCCTGAGTATTGCATGCCACTAGGTTCTTCATACAAGAGGTGTCTTGAAACACCAACAAAGGCTTTTGTATAAATCATTAAATAAATTTCAGCCTGTTAAATACTTTTCCCTGTCCAATTCATCACTTTTCTGAGAGTCATGACTCTTCTCTGTAGAATCTGCTGATGGACATACAGTAAGTAGGTCCTCTCTATGGCCCCATATAGTATAAAAAAAACCTCTAAGGGCTAGGCCAATTTTTGTTTTTGTGCTTTTGCTTTTTCCTTTTTGTGTTTAAAAGGCCACAGCGCTAGCTTTTTTTTTATCCTACAGACCCACATGAGCCCTTATTTTTGCAATAACAGACCTAATTTTTCCATAAAATATGCTGCAAAACTGGGAAAAAATTATTTGTGTGGTGAATTTGAAAAAGAAAAACATTTTTTTTTCCTATTTTGGTGGTAAAACTGTGTAAAAATATGTTTATTATTTATTCATTTTTATTTATAAAATGCGAATAGGGGGTGATTGAAGCTTTAATTATAGGGTAGGATTTTTTTTTTTTATTAATGAAAGACTTTTGTTTACAATTATTTGTAGTCTCCATAGGGGACAATGCGCTGATTGAACATAGAGAACGATGCAGTACGTATGTATTGCATTGATCTCTGCTATCAGTGTTTGTTTGCTAAGGGCTGCTGGAGGCCATAGTAACTGAGCGCCAAGCTGGGATCAGCGTCATTATGTTGCTAAGGCCCGGCAAGTAGGAAGGATCGCTTCATCACAATTGCATGGGGGGGGGGGGGGAGTGGTCCAACCTCTAAACCACCAATGATCCTGGCATTTAAATGCAACAGCCAGTTTTGGCAGTGCCCTTTAAATGGTCTATTAGCCGACGCGGCGATCGGCCTGTAACAGCTTAACTCTCTGAACCCTTCTAGCTGCACCATGATGTCATTTTGTTGTACAAAGGGTTAAAGGGTTTGTCTGGGGAGCAGAAGACAACTGAAGCCTTCTGTTCCCCACCGCTCACTTTATGGAAGAGGCGGGTGCATATCCCGGTCATTGTATGCAATATTTCGATGACACCAGGAAAGTTAGTCACCACATGCGCAATATTACTAAAAGTCTTTTGGTTAAAATCAACTACTTATTTTTGTCCCAGCCAACAAGACTTGTGTAAAAGTGTGTCTGTACTTGGTGCAAAAGCCACAAGATCCTGGCTTAACTGGGCTGATTTTTTTTTTACCTGTAACCTTCTAGTTCTCCTTGGAAGATATTCCATTTGAATCCTGATAATTTAGTGCACTTTTGGGCAATTGTAAGTGATCTAGACAAAGCTGTCCAATATTTATTTCCTTATGTTTGTTTTTGCACTTCTGAAGAGGTGATGGCTCCACTTGAACAGCAGACCATAAGAACTAGAAATCAGAGATTTTCACACTGTTGAGACAGCTTTTGCTTGATAACGCCTACGGAATCTGCACTGACGTTGCAACTCTTTCTATTTCTCAATGCATTGTTTGAGACAAGTACCTTCAATTTTATTGTTTCCAAAGTTTTATCAAATATTTCATGGTCAATCATGATGTCTTTGATGGCCTCAGCTATGATCTTGAGTTTGACAATAAATGTTGGATCACTAATTTGAGCTTCTTTTATTCCCTAATTAATATTATTATCATCATCACAAGATAAAATATAAAAGGTATAATCAAACATTATCTTTAGAGGTACTTTTCATTGACAGCATACCCAAAAAGAATCCTGCACGATTCATAAAGACGTATATGCTTTCTGTGTATGGAGTAAAATAATTGGGTCTTTCTTTGTGAAGTGGGAAGTAACAAATGCTTTGATTTTGCACCTGTGATGTTTATTACATAGTGGATGTGGAGCCACTTGTGTATCTGTCTAGTGTTACCAAGGTGCTTGCTAACCATTCACAGGTATTTGTGAACATTTTCAAGGTCTTGACTTCGTCTTATTGTGGTGGATGTTTTACATTAGAGAAGTAGACTATAGATATGTTTCAGGCCATGCTTTTTTACAAAGAATAAGAATGTGACTAACTGTCCCTAGTTGTAGTCGACTCACCTTTTTTCAAATAATAAAGGAATCAATTAATTTACCCAGATAAAAAGATTGTATTATTTTCATTGACATTACAACAAAAGAAATGTGTTTTATGCTTTTTAACATAATCCAAACTATTTTTTTCTGTTTTTTTTTTTCTGCTGGTTTATTACACTAGATACCAATGGATACATTTTTTGACAACACTTAGTTTATTGTTTTTTTAAATGAATCAGATTAAGGCTGGGTTCACACAACGTTTTTGGAATCAGTTTTTTCTATCCGTTTTTGCAAAAAAAAAAAAAGGATGAAAAACGGATAGAACAAACGGATGCATTTGTGTGCTTCCATTTTGATTCATTTTTCCATTACTTTCCATTTTAAAGAAACGGATCAAAACGGATGAGGTTGACTACACTTTTGTGTCCGTTTCCATCCGTTTTTCTACAAAAACAGATAGTAAAAACAGTTTTAAAAAACCTAGCCTAACCTAGATGTTTAAATACATCTGTATATCAAGTGATATTAAAAACAACAACAACAACAACTAATATTTCGTAGAAGCTTAATTTGGGTCTGGCTGCTTGCGGCTGAAAAAGGTGGATGCAGACCTAGGGAGTCTGGGTAAACATGGATACAACCTATGGCCTATGGTGGTATCAATGTCTTCTTGGACTCCTAAGGGCTGCATCCAACTTCTTCAGCAACCTGTATTCAACAATTGGACTTGAGCATGCTTAATTTGTGCTTAACTGTAAATATCTCCATATGGTAGCCATACCATATCTAATATATACCTCCCAATCAAGAAGTAGTAGCAGAACGGCACTGTGCAGACTTCTAGTCAAAGCGGCTTCCAGCCAGTGGGTGCACGTCTCTCAAGTAGTAGACCCCCGACTCCAGAGCATAAATAATAAGAGATGGGAAGACGGCACTCCAGTAGTTAAAAAATGTGTGATAATTTTTTTCACCCAAACACGTAATGCGACGTTTCGACTCAAACATGTCTCATGTTTGAGTCAAAACGTTGCATTACGTGTATGGGTGAATAAATTATCACGCATTTTTTCACTACTGGAGTGCCGTCTTTCCATCTCTTATAATATATACCTCCTATATACCTGTATATACCATATATACTGTCTTGCTATGTTCACACAACGTCAAAAATGGAGAAAAGGCGGCTGCTTTTGCAAATTGAAATAACGTCCGTTTGTGCCACGATTTAACTGCAATGCAATGCATTGAAGTCAATGGTAAGACGGAAGTCCAAAGCACACAATGTATTGAATAACAGATGTAATCACCGCGGATGTCAAAATAATCGTAACCATTATTTTCGGACGTCTTTTGCCATCGGCGGTTTTTATTGTTATTTTGCAGACCTGTTGTGACTATTATTTGTAAATTATTTACAATGTGCAATTTATAATGTGCAACCTATGTGAAATTACTACTGGCTATTCCTGGGCAGGGCCGTCTTACCCATTGGGCAAGGTAGGCGGCTGCCCGGGGCCCTTGCATCCGAGGGGACACCGAAAGTCTTTTTGATCCCGCCAGCGCCGAAATAACAGCAGCCGGGGCCTGTGAGAGATCACTATTAGAGGCCCCATGCTGCTGTTACTTCGACGCTGGCAGACCGCAGGAGCGGGATCAGCCGGCATCACTTAGTGCTGTCGTACGTCCGGACGCCATTGTGACGTCATCACCCCGATCTTCATTGGACGGAGGGCCGCAGTGGACGGCCGCACGCTCCGGCCCCGCCTCTCTCCTGTCCACAAGTAGCTGTAGCTGAGTATTGTAACCCCTGGAGGATTACTGTGTTTGTTTGGGGCGGGGGGATGGCGGTCTGCAGGGATAGTGTGTGGGGAATAGTGTTGGCGGTCGGGGGGGGTTGGCAGTGTGTGTGTGTGTGTAGGAGGAGGAGGATGGGGGTAGTAGTGTGTGTAGGAGGAGGAGAATGGGGGTAGTAGTGTGTGTAGGAGGAGGAGGATGGGGGTAATGTGTGTGTGTAGGAGGAGGAGGATGGGGGTAATGTGTGTGTGTGTAGGAGGAGGAGGATGGGGGTAGTAGTGTGTTTGTAGGAGGAGGAGGAGGAGGATGGGGGTAGTGTGTGTAGGAGGATGGGGGTAGTGTGTGTAGGAGGAGGAGGATGGGGGTAGTGTGTGGAGGAGGAGGATGAGGGTAGTGTGTGGAGGAGGAGGTGGAGGTAGTGTGTGTGTGTGTGTGTGTAGGGGGAGGAGGATGGGGGTAGTGTGTGTGTATGGGTCAGGTGGGGGTTATGTGTGTGTGTGTAGGGGGAGGAGAATGGGGGTAGTGTGTGTAGGAGGAGGATGGGAGTAGGGGGAGGAGGATGGGGTAGTGTGTGTGTAGGGGGAGGAGGGTGGGCAGAAGGGGGTAGTGTGTTTTTAGGGGGGGCAGATGGGGGTAGTGTGTGTGTGTGTGTGTAGGGGGGGTCATATGGGGGTAGTGTGTGTGTAGGGGGGGTCAGATGGGGGTAGTGTGTGTGTAGGGGGGGCAGATGGGGGTAGTGTGTGTGTGGGGGGGTCAGAAGTAATTGTACTGGCTAGGGGCGGGGTTGCAAAGATGGGGGGGTTTTGATGGCGGCGGCCGTGGGGGGCCCAATTCGCACCTCTGCCCAGGGGCCCATAATGCTGTTAAGACAGCCCTGTTCCTGGGAATAGTCTGCATAGTGCATATAGTCTGCAATCTGTGAGAAATTACTGCTGCATATATTACTGCTGCATTTTACTGCGTACAGTCTGCAATCAGTTAGAAACAACCGGTGCATATTTCTGTGTATAGTCTGCAATCTGTAAGAAATTACTGCTGCATATTCCTGCGTATAGTCTGTAATCTGTGAGAAATTGCTGCTGCATATTCCTGCGTATAGTCTGCAATCTGTGAGAAACTACTGCTGCATATTCCTGTGTATAATTATACCAATAAACAACCAGATGATAGCCAAAAATTCATATATTTTATTGAACAATTTTTTTTTAAATACATAAAAACTAAAAGGACAACACTCCAGTACTTGATCGTATAACTTGCGTGGTTGGTATTTAATATATTAAATGTATAACATCAATCATATTTATTTCAATAGCGGAGCATACTAACGTAACAAATAATGGAGGGGGGGGGGGCACGTATTTTATCCTGATAGGGAATGCATGTATCACAAAACATAACAGTAACTGGTACAATACCAATATCCTTTATGCATACTCCCGCCAACCCCTAACTCCCAACTATTCATACATCACATACACTTATGCTCCTATTGCACCTTACCCATCATGTAAACGCAAGGGATCCCAATGCACGTTTCCTATCTTCCTCAGGGGGCGCTATCTGTGTACCTAATGAGGGTTCTTTTTATATGGTAGGAGCTGTCATGGCGTCCGCCACATTTCTGGAACGCCGGCGCATGCGCATGGCGTTCCGGAAATGTGGCACCTCTACCGCCCCTTCGCTCAAAGAAGTGACAAGTCACTTCTTTAAACAGAGAGCAGCGGCAGCGGAGGAGCATGTGCTCTCCCATAGAGAAGCAGTGTCACACTGAGGCAGACGGGATTCCGCAGCATAGATCCGCCTGTTTTACTCAGTGTGAACATACCCTTAGTGAGAAATTGCTGCCGCACATTCCTGTAAATAGTCTGCATCTAAGTGAGAAATTACTGATGCAATCTCCTCTGTATACTCTACACTGTAGTGTGTAATAACTGCTGTATATTTCTGTGTATAGTTTGTAATCTGTGAGAAATAACTGCTGCATTCTCCTGTGAATAGTCTGCACCCAGTAGCGGATTATAATAGGTCCATTTTGGGCGGTAGCCCGGGGCCCATGGCCACCCAAAAAGATTTATACTTTTAATGGTGTATTGTCTCCTGGCTACAGTTCTGCCATGATTTACAAAAAAAATCGCTGCTTTTTTACCACAGTTTTGCACAAATCAGGGCATCATGACATTATCTATCCTGTACTCTTAGCACCATGCTAGTGTTACCATAGTTACAGTGGAGTGGGGGGCCCAGGCTTCGTGAACAGCCCCGGGCCTATGGTAAACTTAATCCGCCCCTGTTTGCACCTCAGTGTAAAATAACCGCAGCATTCTCCTGTGTATAACCTGCTCTTTAGTTAGAAATAACCGCTGCATATTGCTGTGTATAGTGTGCAGTTTAGTGGGAAAAATTGCTGCATTCTTCTGTGTACAGTCTGTACTGTAGTCTGAAATAACCTCTGCATATTCCTACGAGTAATCTGCATTTAAGGGTATGTTCACACTCAGCAAATCAGGCGGAATTCCGCGGCGATTCCGCTGTGCTCAGTGTGTCACTGCCCGTCTATGGCAGGACGTGCGCTCCTCCGCAGCTCTCCGCTCATAGAAGTGACTTCTTTGAATGGAGAGGGAAGGAAGCAGACTCATGCGCCCTCTCATTCGCTCACTGCAGGACACTGAGCACGGTGGGATTCCGCAGCGGAGCTCTCCGTATTTGCTTAGTGAAATTTTCTTTTTTTTTTTGGGGGGGGGGGGAGGGTCTGCCATTATTTTTGGGGTTTGACTACAATGCCACCAAAGAGAGTCTCAGTTAACAGGCAATCCATGCAGTCTCACAGCTGGTTGGAGAGATTAAGTCAAATCAATCAACAATGAAAGATGAGCTGATGGAGACTAAAGATGAGCAAACTTTTCAAAGTTTCAGCTCCCTGGGAAAGCAGGGAATCAGTAATACAGGGATCGGCATTACCGGGGTTAGCGATCCTCTGCAATAATGCCGATCCCTGTATTGGTTAATATATTTAATTAATAAAACACATTTTCGTTCTAATAAAGTCACTTTCGTTGTTCAATAATTTAATTAAAATATAAAATAGAATCCATACTTGTGCAATTAAATATACTGTTAAAATAAATATATATATAAATAAATGTATATTTATATATATATTTATTTACAGTATATTTAATTGCAAAAGTATAGAGTTGTTTTATTTACATTATTGAACAACGAAAGTGACTTTATTAGAACGAAAATGTGTTTTATTAATTAAATATTAACTATTACAGGAAGCTCTATTAAAGCCGGTAATTCATATTCCCGGTAATAGAGCTCACTGTAATAATTAATACTTTAACTAAAACATCAAATGTTTCTTCTAATTATGCTATCACAATAGCATTATTAGAAGAAACATTTTGAATCATATGTGCGCTTTTTTGTAGAGGAAGGAAATAAGCTAAGAGGGGCAGTGTGTGTAAGGATGCTATCACGAAGAGATGCACAAATATATAGTCACTGGTTTGGGAGGATTAAAAGGAAGAGTAAGAGTTGCATTTTAAAATATATAAATACTCAATACAGTAAGAAAAATTTATAAAGAATGGCCACCAAGATTTTGACATGGAATATACACTACTGTTCAAAAGTTTGGGGTTACCCAAACAATTTTGTGTTTTCCATGAAAAGTCACACTTATTCACCACCATACGTTGTGAAATCAATAGAAAATAGAGTCAAGACATTGACAAGGTTAGAAATAATGATTTGTATTTGAAATAACATTGTTTTTACATCAAACTTTGCTTTCGTCAAAGAATCCTCCTTTTGCAGCAATTCCAGCATTGCACACCTTTGGCATTCTAGCAGTTAATCTGTTGAGGTAAGCTGGAGAAATTGCACCCCACGCTTCTAGAAGCAGCTCCCACAAGTTGGATTGGTTGGATGGGCACTTCTGGCGTACTATACGGTCAAGCTGCTCCCACAACAGCTCAATGGGGTTCAGATCTGGTGACTGTGCTGGCCACTCCATTACCGATAGAATACCAGCTGCCTGCTTCTGCTGTAAATAGTTCTTGCACAATTTGAAGGTGTGTTTAGGGTCATTGTCCTGTTGTAGGATGAAATTGGCTCCAATCAAGCGCTGTCCACTGGGTATGGCATTGCATTGCAAACTTGAGTGATAGCCTTCCTTATACAGAATCCCTTTTACCCTGTACAAATCTCCCACCTTACCAGCACCAAAGTAACCCCAGACCATCACATTACCTCCACCATGCTTAACAGATGGCGTCAGGCATTCTTCCAGCATCTTTTCATTTGTTCTGCCTCTCACAAACGTTCTTCTTTGTGATCCAAACACCTCAAACTTGGATTCATCCGTCCACAACACTTTTTTCCAGTCTTCCTCTGTCCAATGTCTGTGTTCTTTTGCCTATCTTAATCTTTTTCTTTTATTGGCCAGTCTCAGATACGGCTTTTTCTTTGCCACTCTGTCCTGAAGCCCAAAATCCCGCAGCCGCCTTTTCACTGTAGATGTTGACACTGGTGTTTTGCGGATACTATTTAATGAAGATGCCAGTTGGGGACCTGTGAGGCGTCTGTCTCTCAAACTAGAGACTCTAATGTGCTTATCTTCTTGCTTTGTTGTGCAACGCGGCCTCCCACTTCTTTTTCTACTCTGGTTAGAGCCTGTTTGTGCTGTCCTCTGAAGGGAGTAGTACACACCGTTGTAGGAAATCTTCAATTTCTTAGCAATTTCTCGCATGGAATAGCCTTCATTTCTAAGAACAAGAATAGACTGTCGAGTTTCAGATGAAAGTTCTCTTTTTCTGGCCATTTTGAGCGTTTAATTGACCCCACAAATGTGATGCTCCAGAAACACAATCTGCTCAAAGGAAGGTCAGTTTTGTAGCTTCTGTAACGAGCTAGACTGTTTTCAGATGTGTGAACATGATTGCACAAGGGTTTTCTAATCATCAAATAGCCTTCTGAGCCAATGAGCAAACACATTGTACCATTAGAACACTGGAGTGATAGTTGCTGGAAATGGGCCTCCTATGTAGATATTGCACCAAAAACCAGACATTTGCAGCTAGAATAGTCATTTACCACATTAGCAATGTATAGAGTGTATTTCTTTAAAGTTAGGACTAGTTTGAAGTTATCTTCATTGAAAAGTACAGTGCTTTTCCTTCAAAAATAAGGACATTTCAATGTGACCCCAAACTTTTGAACGGTAGTGTACATGGGTTGCATTTTCTAGGGGGTTAGTGTCTTAAAGGGGTTATCCATTGCTACAAAAACATGGCCACTTTTCCCCCTACTGTTGTCTCCAGTTCAGGTGTGATTTGCAATTACGCTCCATTTACTTCAATGGAAATGAGTTTCAAAACCCCACCCAAACTGGAGACAACAGTAGGGGGAAAGTGGCCATGTTTTTGTAGCGCTGGATAACCCCTTTAACTCATTATAAAGTTTATTGCACTATATTAAACAAAGAGATAGATAGGGAGGATAAATTTATTTTTCTTCACTACAAATTTAAGGTTTTAAGATGTGCTTTAGCCTTCGTGTGTGTTCCTCTACCATACTTTTCGAAATATGCTTATTCATTCTATTCAAAATATGAGGTATGTCCGTTTATTATGATCGGTGATATGAATTGTGTCCTTGATGAAACCCTGGATAGGATCAGGGCTGCGGCTTTGAATAGAACTCCTATTAGCTCTCCTCTTGCAAGGCTGTGTACCGAGTTGGGTAGATGTTTGAAGAAAACAAAACCCCTATAAGAAAGCATATTCATCTTATAATAGTACTCATCATACAATGTCACCGATAGATCTGGTACTTGGTAATAGGAGAAACGTAGTGTGAACCCAGCCTTACTTGATGTTTTTTGTACTGTTAAGAGGAACGAGACAGGGTTGTCCTCTCTTCCCCTTGCTCTTTGCACTTGCAATCGAACCTCTGGCACGTGCAATTAGAAAGGATGACAAAATTACTGGGTTCAGGGCATGGGGGAGAGAAGGCAAAATAGATTTGTTGTTGTTTGTAGTGGATCCGGATAAGAACATGGAGTACATTATTGAGAAACTACAAAAGTTTGGTAGATTCTTAGGCATTATATACACTATGCCCAGTTTTGTGGATTTGTGGTCCGAGGGAGGCCAGTGGCTAAAGTAAAGTGTGGGGTGCGGCCCTTTGTGCGGTTGCCTTGGCGTGGTGGGTTAGTGCATTCTATTTGGTGGGGTGGTTTGCTGAGAGCCTCTTTTTTTGTAGAGGAGCAGAAGTTCTGGGGCGGGTTTTTGTAACAAAGATAGACAGAGGAGGGCTCTATCTAAATAATCAACAATCTGAAACAGGGGGTGCCACTCGGTACCAGCAAAAACACAAATTTGAAACAATACCCAAGACCAAGAAGGTACCACATGTCCTGATTATTTTTCAGGGATTCCTTGTTATTTCTGTATCCCCTTTTTTGTTTTTTAGCGTTTTTAACCATTTTTTGTGTTATGATTTTTTTGTGAACTAATAAAATTGATGTGTATATAATTTTCTAAACAAATACTCTTTGTGATATTTTTTGTGGGGTGCACTTATATATGTGGTACCTTCTTGGTCTTGGGTATTGTTTAAATTCTCGATTCATCAATTCATCAGCACAATATGGTAAAATTCATAATTGTAAATCATATGGTTATGACAGAATTCATAGTATGATGGCGCTCATTTAGCACTTGGTTACGCCAAAAGTTCATGAATGTGCGCTACTTAGACCCAGTTGTGGAGTGTTAAATGGTAGCATTCATGTGGCGAACTGTTCATACGGCAAGTGAGCCTGATATGTAGCTAGCAGGAACAGGCTGAGTAATGATTATCGCATTAGTGTAGCGATGTGCATTCAGTTGCTAGTACATTCATGTGGTGTATATTACACCTCTCACCGTTCCTGCGAGATGAAGGGTCCCCGGAGTGGCTGACTTGTGCGTTCGGACTTGCCGGTCTTTGTTTGGCTGTTCCTATTGCTGGAAGCGTGTGCCGCGCTCAGCCCAGGTATTAATGTAGATCGGAGCTCCGTACATGCGCAATGTGTTGTGTTGCCCGCGGGACCTCGTGCTGATGTTGGCGCCAAATGGATGTTTGAAAAGGCTGTTAATGTAGTAAGCCTTTGAGCATTAGTTCATAAGTAGGATATTGTTAGTAGCTGGACGCGTTTCGATACTTTCTTAGTATCTTTCTCAACAGCAAAAAAGTAAGTAATCGTGCTAGACACTTCTAGGCTCTGCTGACATGTTTCGGACATGTTTGCGTCCGAAACATGTCAGCAGAGCCTAGAAGTGTGTAGCACGATGGTGTATTATGTCCTGACTTTTAAAGAATTCCAATAAAGCGCAAGTACTGGTTTTACTGAATTGAGCTGGATCATTTTTCCTTTCTATTGGATTGATTTCTGTGGGCATTCGGTGCATTGCTCATGGAGGTTCCCTATGGGGATTACAAAATACCTTGTGAATTGTTTTTACAACTAAACAATCCCATATTAAAAGTTTAAATCACCCCCTTTTTCCAAATTTTTTTAATAAAAAGTTTGCTATTGCTGTGTGTGGAATCACCAGGACTATTAAAGTATCACATACCTGGTTTTGTACAGTAAACAGTGAAAGTTCAAAAAACGACCAAAGTGCAAAAAAAAAAAAAAAAAAAAAAAAATTAAAACAAGTAAGTAGCTGTCTCAGCTTTTGTATTGATCTTAGAGTTCTTCTTAAACCATAAAAGGTGAACAGTAAAGTACAACTTTGGGAACTGTCAACAAGTGGCATGTGAGTGATTCCTATCATGTACTTGAACTAGATTTAGAAAGCGGGTTGCTTATCAGGACAAATTTATTGAGAAAGTCAAGGGCTAGTAACAAAGGGCAAAAACTATATTAGCATGCACTGTAGAAGACTTATTTTCAAATATAAAACTAGTCCGCACTGGGTTAGGGCCTGTTCACACTACAGATTTGGCGTGGAGATTGCCCCTGTAATCCCTCCTGCTATGTCTTTGAATGGGAGGGCTTGCGCCCATTCTTTGAGCGGAGAGGCGCAGAGGGAGGGGCGGACAAGGGAGATCAGAGGGGCTTGAGGGAGACAGGCTGGTGCCGACATCACGTGGGGTCCGGGTGCTGAGTGCGGGGGGAGGTGTTTGTGAGCACTGCCGGGCATTGCTGGGTGCCCCCTACCTATCGGTGCCCCGTGCGGTGGCCCGGCCCACCTGGTCCTTGAAATGGTCGTTTGTTGGTATATGACATTGTTTCTCGGATGTGAGGCTCATATTTGTCCCATAAAAACAGTACAATCAGGGAAATGTAAATACATTTTTTACTCTATTAACACTTGTTGTGGTACAGAAAAATTTATTAAAATGGAATATCTGCAATAATTTTTTTTTAAATGTCTGCCTACACTTTGCGTTCATTTCTGTGAAACACCTAAAGGGCTAACACATTTCCTAAATTTTTAATTTTTCAGGGGTGCAGTTTTTTATAATAGGGTGATTTATGGGGGGGGGGTGTCTCTTAAATGCATTTCACAATTGAAGTGGCCCCTTAAAAAATCTGTTTTTGAAATTTTTCTTAAAAAATTTGGAAAATTGCTACTAAGCCCTGAAATGTTCTAAAAAAGAATTTTAATAAATTATGTCAATGTAAAGTAGACATGTAATTTATGTGGTTTAATAACTACTTTGGGTGGCATGACTATATTTCCTACCAGATGAAAAATTTTAAATAAGAAAAATGCTTTTTATTTTAATTTTTTTTTTTTTTTACAAAATTTTGGAATTTTTACAAAATAAATAGCTGAATGAATTGGTTACAATTTACCACTATTATAAAGTAGAATGTATTACTAAAAATATTCAGGAAATCCTGATACCACACTGAAGCAGTGTTCCCTAAGAGCCATAAGATTTTTCATACCATGATTTATAGTTTTTATTGGTACCATACTGGTGTAAATGGGAATGTTTGATTAGTTGCAGCACCAAGTCCATCCTGCTTGCAGTGGGCACTGGTGAAGACCAGCGGCCCCTTAGAGTTTGCTCCCTTGTCCGGCTTACGCCATTGCTAGTGATGGTACAGCGGATCCACAACTCCAGTTGTTACAAATCCAGTGATTCCATTTGTTGATAATCTGCACCATGTGCCCCTGTAAATTTGTACCAACCAGAAGCTATAACTTCTGCTTGGAGCTAAGCAACAGAGGGTATACAGATTCCTATTTACAGCTTCAATCAATGAGGAAATTGATAAATTATTGTAGCTGTGCAAGAGAAGTGTCTGGCAGGAATCACTTGCGTGTAGAGTCACAGACTTAGATTTATTAATCTGAGACAAAAATGTGTCTGAATTTAGTTTCAGATCCCAACCAATCACAGCTCAGCTTGCATTTCTCCATTTAATAAAATGGGATAGCAGCTTTGTATTAGTAATCACCATCATATATAAAAATATAGTTGTAAAAGGATTTACATTTACACAGAATGGCCATTGTTTGTGAAGAGTGCCGGCCGGAGTGTATACTATGTGTAAACACTCCGGCCGTGATTCCATAGATGGCAGCACAATGTAAGTTTCCTATTAACCCCTTAAGGACAGAGCCCAAAATAGCCTTAAGGACTGGACAATTTTCAAACTAGCGTTTTTGGTTTTTCCTCCTTGTTTTCTAAAAGCTATAACTCTTTTATTTTTCCAGCTACAAAGCCATGTAATGGCTTGTTTTTTTCAGGAACAGGTGTACTTTGTTAAAATGTAATAAAAATAATCAATCCTGACGTTTTTTTAAACCATTTTTTTTTTACGCCGTTCACTGTGCGGGAACAATATTGATTTAGGTAGGAAGGTAAGAGACCCCGACACTGCAGGGGTTAATGGCGGGCATATAGCAGCGGTCCCCATTTGTTTTGAAGCTCCATGACATACGGGTACGGCATGGGTCCTTAAGTGACAGGCATGGTTCCTTAAAGGGTTAATCACGGCCGTTGTGTCAAATTGGCAACAATGGTCGTGATTAATTACACTGTGTGAACATAGCCTAAATATTCAGCAAAATGACCACGCACTACAATGCTCATGAGCACCCTCCAAACTCCCGAACTCCACCAGTCCGGTCAAGCAATCCAATATATACAATAAATGTGAAGGAAAGTGATTCGCTCACCACGTCGCCGCAATCTTCGGGTAGTGAAACCCAATATACTCCAACTATGTAGATAGATGCAGCATCTATCTACATAAGAAAATAAAAAAGAATTCTGAAGTCATATCGACTCTGTGAGTATAGTGCTCCACATAGTTGGAGTATATTGGGTTTCACTACCCAAAGATTGCGGCGACGTGGTGAGCGAATCACTTTCCTTCACATTTATTGTATATATTGCATAGCCTAAATATTAACATAACTATATACTTGAAAATACACACACAATCAATATTATCCAGCTGATAATGGAGTAAAAAGTCATTGCTATATTTTTTTTAGAAACTATTTTTTTTTTTTCTTTTTACATTTATGGGTTAACACTGACTTTCCAGGATGGATCTCCACTCCAGAATAATTTAGATATACCCACCCTACCTAAGGTTGCAAATATGCCTTTTCTTTTACAGCCCGTTTCCATGCATGGGCATAGATAACATATTCATGGTTGAAAAGGCAGCCTGAGTAATTACAGTATAGTTATATTTTTACAGAGCAAAGTAGGGCATGCCAAACAAATCTACAGCCTTGCACATTGTTTAGTGTCATTTATCCACCTAATACATGATATTTTCAAGGCATAAAGTTGAGGTTGAAGAAGATCTGTATTTATCACCCTCATTATTATTTATAAACATGTAAAGGTTCTTCTTCACTTAAAAGTTAATTTTCCCAGTCTTAAAGAAATTACATCTCCCCTCCATTTCCAGTGATTAGTTATAATAAGTAACTTTCCGTATTTGTGTATAGAGATAATTTTGGAAACTGTTTTTTCTTAATAATACTACTGAAAAATATCAGTAATTATGTAATGACTGCAGAAATTACATTTAGGTAAATGAAGAGAAATCATTTTTTTTTGTATTGTGTGTCTCTAATTTATATGTAATTACCAGTTATAAAAGAACATTCCTGGTATGCATAATGACAACCTATTGTCCTTGTGTAAAAAGTCAAGGTGTTTTCATTCAAGGTTTGTTCTTTTCAGCTTATTCCTGGCTGGTTGGGGAGACAGAAGCAGCTGTTGTATGGCATGGTTTACAATTTTTCCCTGATATGTGAAAGCCAGCTGGCTATATTCCTATTATGTAGAACCCATGGAAATTGGAATTCTGGGAATTTTACTTATAAAAAGAAATTGGTCCTTGACCCACAAACTTGCTATTTTACCAAATGATTTTTTAATAAAATACCAAAAACATCACTGGACAATCAAAGTAACATCGCTTGGCATATAATAATAGAAGCTGCGTTTCCTATTTGTTAGAATATGGATTTCCTATTTGTTAGATATAATTGCTTGGGAAATTTGTGCTCTAATTTTTCCCTTGATAAAACTTCTACATGTAAAGCTACAATTAAAATCTTATTAAGAAAGTCATAGTGGGACATTTACGAAGGAGTCTAATAAGTGCAGCTATTCTAATGGGGATTGGTGTGTATTTTGTTCTAATATCTTGTGACTGATTCATTAACCCTTTCCCGCACGAGGACGTAACTGTACGTCCTCGCGCGGGTGCCGGCGTTCAGAGCGGGGCCGCGCAGAGCCCGGGACCGCCGGTATTAGCGGGCACGGTCCGATCGCCGTGCCCGCTAATACAGTAATCAGATGCAGCTGTCAAACATGACAGCTGCATCCGATTACCGGATACAGCATTTCCTTGGTGTCTAGTGGCGGAGATAGCGATCTCCGTTACTGAAGCCGGCCGGGGACCGCTCCAAGATGGCGCCGTCCCCGGCTCGGCACTCGTTTGTTTTCGGCTGCAGCAGCCGAAAGCAAACGAGTGCCGATCTCATTGATCTTTGCTGTATAACTATACAGCAAAGATCTCAATGAGAGATCAAAGTGTATATACTAGAAGTCCCCCAGGGGGAATAACCCTAACCACAGGGGGTATAAACCTAACCCCCCAAAAAAGTGTTGTCATTAGTAAAAAGCCCCCTCCCCTAATAAAAGTCTGAATCACCCCCCTTTTCCCAGGTTTTAAATAAAAGTAAATAAATAAATAAATAAACATGTTTGTTATCCCCGCGTGCGTAATCGCCCGAACTATTAATTAATCACATTTCTGATGTCGTATGGTAAACAGCGTCAGTGCAAAAAAATCCCAAAGTGCAAAATTGGGCATTTTTGGTCGCATCAAATCCAGAAAAAATTTAATAAAAAGGGATCAAAAAGTCATATATGCGCAATCAAGGTACCGATAGAAAGTAAACATCATGGCGCAAAAAATGACACCTGACACAGCCCCATAGACCAAAGGATAAAAGCGCTATAAGCCTGGGAATGGAGCGATTTTAAGGAACGTATATTTGTTAACAATGGTTTGAATTTTTTACAGGCCATCAGATACAATATAAGTTATACATGTTATATATTGTTTTAATCGTAACGACTTGAGGAGCATGCATAACAAGTCAGTTTTACCCCAGGGCGAATGGCGTAAAAACACATTCCCCCCAAATAAAAGAAATGCGTTTTTTTTTTCAATTTCACCACACTTTGAATTTTTTTCTGGTTTCGTAGTATACTTTATGCAAAAATTCAGCCTGTCATTGCAAAGTACAATTAGTGACGCAAAAAATAAGGGCTCATGTGGGTCTGTAGGTGTAAAAATGCAAGTGCTATGGCCTTTTAAGCACAAGGAGGAAAAAACAAAAACGCAAAAACGAAAATTAGCCTGGTCCCGAAGGGGTTAACATGTAGCACTGCCATAGTAAATGCATCTAAATAAAAAAGGCGCAACTATGAAAAAAAAATTTTATTCACCTGGTTCTGACCAGACGTAAGCTTGCGCCTGTTTATGCGACTTTTTTAAAAGTCGCAAATTATAAATTGGGCGCTAATCCCGGATTATGCAAATTTTTGGGTAAATACTTAAATCAGGCAGATTAAAAAAAAGTTGCATCTAAAAATATTCACCTGTCGAATACTGGTTCATAAATAGAACTTAGACCAAAAATGGGTGAAAAATGCAATTATTTACCAAAAATTAGATGCAAACCCCTTGATAAATGTCCCCCATAGTTTCACAAATAAGTATATAGTAATAAAATGCAACTAGTAAAAATAAAACCATTAGGGCTGGGTTCACACTGTGCTTTTGCGGACCCTTTAACATATACAATAAAAGAAAAAAAAAAAAGGTGGTAAAATGGGTGCCATGCTGCAGAATCCATTCCTTATTGACTTACATTATTTGAAAAAAACAAACAAACAAAAATCCATTTTTCCATCCGTTCATTGGAAAAACATGAAAAAAAAAAAGGATTACAAAAACGTAGTGGGAACCCAGCCTAAGCAAAAATGAAATAATTCACTCTGAATTTATTTTCCTTTTTTTTTTTTTTTTACTTTTTCCAAAAAACAAGGAATGTTACAGCAGAAAGTCTGTTCCCCTCAGAACAACTTAGCAAAAATAAAAAAAATACAGTTGTAATTAACCCAATGGCTTCATCACAACCATATGCATTATACATGTCTAAAATAGCACAATAAAATAGGTAGGGGAAACCAGAAAAGAGGGAGCAGGAAAAAAATAACTCGGGGGGCTCGTGGTTAGGCAGAAAAATTTGAAGGGTGTCTTTGGTCCTATGAAGGATGTTGGGGATGGTAGCATGTTAAGAAAGTGCTGGATTGGTCAATGTACCAAGTTCAACACCTACATAAGCCCCACATGTCAACAAACAATAATTCAATGTATATAATAAATCTTATTTACGCAGCTATTAATTAAAACCAACTGAAGGTAGAGGGAGGTGGTCACAAGGAACAAGGGACAGACAGAAATAATATAATTTTTTTGAACATATGACTGGTATATGAAAAATGGATGTCACATGATATAACACATGATCTATAAATAAATGACTGGTGCAAAGTAGCCGTGTAAAATACAACATGCCAATATACTGTGCAATTATTCAAAATGATAGATATGGTAAATCTGTCATCTGTCTAGCGTATGGTAATTAGGAAATCCTAATTAGGATCCTAAATCAACTGATATAGATAATACAGTTTATACAAGTGTGAGCATCTGTCCCAAGATCACTGACCTCCACCTCAGCCTTAATGTATATGGCATAACCGTTTCTTTATGGGGCTCAGGTCCCAAGTTTTTCAGTAGAGAGCCAAGGGGAGCCTGATGAAAGGTAGCTGACTGCACTTGTTGGTTCTAATTTATATTTGGAAGACAGGTTCTTTCACTCTGGATGAGAAGCATGGATTGCCTAAGGGGGGGTGTGTGCGGACGGGGGGACAGGTAACAGGGTAGAGCAACTGAGAGCTACTGAGCAGGCTAAATGAGTTTGATCAATCGTTAGTTGAGTACATAATGATGGTGAGCCAGAGAGATCCAAAACAGTGGAGAGAAGTGTTGGTGAAGAACCACTATATGACGAAACATGGTTTAGAACAGTTTATGGTTTATCAAAGTGTGAGGCAGGCCTAATCAGTGAGGTGCCCCCTATTTGTTGGCGTGGCACAGCTAGGGGGACAGTTTTGAAAAAAAAAAGTGACTACAAGCTGCACAGTCCTTTACCTGGGTGCAAATATCTGTGATTTAGGAACATTTTTGACTCATTTTGTACTTACTTTAATGTTATACAGAGTTTAGAAGAAAAATAAAGGAACTGTGCAATAGTTTTTTTTTGCATTAACTTCTAACAGATAGTTGTAGCACCTGCATCCTATTGGTCAGTCTGGTGAGGCCCAGGCATCACTGTACCCTGATGGGTGAGGATCCAGTAGGAATAGTTTGAGAAGCGCTGGTTTAGACACATGATAATACCAATTAATCACCTGTGTGAGTAACGTTGCTGTGCAATAAATTAGAAGAATTGGCAGGCCTTCTTTACCTGTTACTTTTGGTCAGCAAAGTAATGATCTTTTGATGCAAAGCAGCTATTGTCACCCCAAATATACTTGTTTTGGAGAGTCACTAGTGACTTAAAGAGGTAAAGTGGAATTCGGGTAGGTATGTGCAGCGTCTGAGGTTGAAGAGGTCCCAATGCTGGGCGCCCAGACACTGTTAGGATGTCACCATGTGTTGCTGCTCTCTGGATAGGATGATAAGACGTGGTGCACCCTAATAGGAAATAAGTCCAGAGAGACAGGGTTTCCAGTAAACAGTGTGCTTCTTTATTAAACAAAATTCGGGTTCAAAACAGTACAGGCAGAACACTGAGCTGGGTTCTCCAGCCTGTAGTAGATGGTGCAAGGTAAAGGCCTAAGCTAGAAGTCTTCTTCTAGGTCTCTGCAGGCTTGTGCTCTTGTCAAAGGGCTGGTGACCCAGGGTATGTAGAGTTAAGGCCCTATTCCACGGAAAGATTATCGTCCGTATTCGTGTTGGCTGATCGTTGCAGTCGCTTGTTTTTCAACATGTTGAAAAACAAGCGACTGATATAGCAGCGATCTGCTGCCGTCGCTCCGTTGAATAGGAGCGTTGGCAGCAGACGCTGCTATATCCTATGGGCTGCCCGGACGATCTAGTGATCACCCGGGCAGCCCCCCCGCAGCTCCCCGCCGCCCCCTCCCGCACTCACCCGCTCGCTGCAGCCGCACAAAGGTCCAATTAACCTAATCAAATTCTTTCTCTGTGTCAGTAGATAGTACCATTAAGGCAGGCTGAGTAATTTAGAAACATAGAAGATTGCCGGCAGAAAAAGACCACTGGGTCATATAATCTGTCTTTTTAGTATTTCCACTCTTATTATCTTCTGTTCTTCCCTTCCCTTCTTATTTAGCTTTATAGATGAGGTTAATTACCTTCATAACATCAATGCATGCTTTTCTCCCTGACATGCCCACTTGGTCGGGGTGACCTACCTCATCTAGCAGTATAGACAGTATGGTGGCTTATATTTTGTAGAAAAGCTTCAGGACAACACTTATGTATTTGTATCAACAAGATAGGGTGGTAGTTATGGCATTGGGACCAATCTTTGGGTTCCTCAGGAATGACTGCAATGTGCACCTGTGTGGAGTCAGGAGGTATTGTCCTGATTGATGCTAAGGAATTGAGGAACTCAAGGAATGTCTAATAATATGTCAGAGTAAATCCTTCAGAGCCAAAGGCCTTACTAGTCTAAAGGCCCTATTACATGAAGCGATTATCGGTCGTGCACAATGTCTGCTGATCATTGTCTTTCAACAGGCTGAAACACAAACGGTCAGCCTAGCAATGATCTGCTGCCATTGCTCTGTGTAATAGGAGCAGCGACAGCAGACCGCCACCATCTCCTATGGGCTCCCCCACACCCTCCTGCAGCCCCACCTGAACTTACTTGCTTGCTGTTGGCATGTGTAATAGTGCCGGCAGCGAGTGGGGAACCAAGTTCCGGGGGCAAGTGGAAGCTGACCTGACAGGTTGTTGGTCACTTACTCCTCTGAATCAGCCCATGTAATAGGGCCTTATGTTTGCTTAATTGCCAGTGTAAGTTCATTTCCTGTGAGGGAAGATTTAGTGCAACATTGGCTGCATCCAAATTTAGCTTGTTTGTTTAATAATAATACCTTTTACACTTTCAGGCTATGTTCACACAACGTATCAGACCGGCCGTTCCGTGACCCCAGACGGGTCACGGAACGGCCGGTCTGTGCCCGGATCATCGCGGCCGATACTTAGGATGATCTGCCCGGCCGCAGAGCTCTGATGCGGGCGCATTAGCTCGCACCCGCATCAGAGCTTCCCATAGCACACAGTGAAGCGAGCGGACATGTCAGTTATTTGAGGCCCCGTATGGGATCCTGGCCGGAGCCTATACAATGTGTATACGCTCCGGCCAGGATCTCATATCAGATAAGGTTATGTTGCGCTCACAAAAAGTACGGCCGTTGTTGCCGATGGCAACAACGCCCATACTTTTACGTAGTTTGAACATAGCCTCAGAGTGTGTTATTGTTAAGCGCAATCTGCAAAGCGGTGACTATAGAGCAGGGGTACTGAACAACTTTTAGTGAAGGTCTACTTACCGGATTCTATTGTCAGGTGAAGGTCTGAGCTAAACATCAGTAGTAAACTTGTTGTTTTGTTAACTTTTCACAAACGTTGTTGAACTATTTACATACAGAATTGATGCTAATTAGTGGAAAAACTGGCATTTTTTCCCTCTCAGTAGTATATAGCCCCTTGTGCGCTCCCCCAGTAGAATATAACACCCTCGTGCACTCCCCCAGTATTATATAGCCCCCCTGTGCGCTCTCCCAGTAGTATATAGCCCCCCTGTGCACTCCCCCATAGTATATAGGTCCCCTGTGTGCTCCCCCAGTAGTATATCGCCCCCTGTGTGCTCCCCTAGTAGTATATAGCCCCCTGTGCGCTCCCCCAGTAGTATAAAGCCCCCCTGTGTGCTCCGCCTGTACACTCCCCCAGTATTATATAGCCCCCGTGCACTCCCCAGTAGTATATAGCCTCTCTGTGCACTCCCCCAGTAGTATATAGCCCCTCTGTGCACTCCCCCAGTAGTATATAGCCCCCTGTGCGCTCCCCCAGTAGTATATAGTGGCCCTGTGCGATCCCCCAGTAGAATATAGCCCCTCTATGTGCTCCCCCAGTAGTATATTGCCCCCCCTGTGCGCTCTCCCAGTAGTATATAGCCCCTCTGTGTTTTCCCCCAGTAGTATATGGCCCCCCTGTGTGCTCCCCCTAGCAGTATATAGCTCCCCTGTGCACTCCCCAGTAGTATATAGCTCCCCTGTGCACTCCCCCAGTAGTATATAGACCCCCTCTTTGTGCTCCCCATTAGTATATAGCCCCCTGTGCTCCCCCTCCCATATAGCGTATAACATAAAAAACAAACACTTATACTCACCTGCATCCGGGCGTCTCCTCTTCTCTTTCTCTCTTATGGCCACACTGCAGCGGTCACAAGAGGCCGCTCTCCCCTTGTCCTGGCGCCAGCACCCTAGTGACGTCACTCGAGCCGGCACTCCTGTGACGTCATTCGAGTGCCAGAGAGCAGCCTCTTGTGACTGCTGTGACCACAAGAGTGACTGACAGGGACGGAGCCAATGGCCTCATTCACATGTTGTAAGACAGTGGCCATTCTTTGACATGGCCGTGTCACAGAACGGCCGCTGTCTGGGAAGTTCACTTTACATTGTCTCCTATGGTTAATTGGAATGCGGGCACCCCCAAATGTGCCCGCATTCCAATTCGAAAGAAGTGATGTTCTGCAGGACCAGCCGGATGAACATCACTTCTTTCAAATTGGAATGCGGGCACACCTAAATGGGTCTCCAATAAACTATAGGAGACAAAGTAAAGTACGTCCAGAGCCGCACTTTACATTGTCTGAACAGTCAATTACATGTGGCAGCACAAAATTGACATGTCAGTTTTCAGTGTATACACTGTGGCCAGGTTCCCATAGAACGCAATGTCGTTTGACACTTTCAATAAATAGCGGCGGTGTTGCAAACTGCAACAACGGCTGTTATTTATTTAAAAATGCAGTGTGTGAACACTGTATCAATGGAGGCTGTATCCATGTTTTCCAGACAGCCCTGGGGATGAATCCAACTTCTGCAGCTACCGGTAATCCAATGCCGCACACTTGGGTTCGGAGAGACCTGAACATACTTAGAAGATAGAAACATAGAAGATTGTCAGCAGAAAAAGACCACTGGGTCCAGCTATTCTGCCCTTTTAGTATTTCCATTCTTATTATCTTAGGATAGATATATGTTTATCCCAGGCATGTTTAAATCCGGTTTTGTAGATTTACCAACCACATCTGCTGGAAGTTTGTTCCTATTATCTACTACTCTTTCAGTAAAAGAATATTTTCCCACGCTGCTTCTGACCTTTCCCCCAACTAACCTCTCACTGTGTCCTCTTACTGTTTCCTATATATTATGTACTTTTATTGTCCAATGGAGATACTCTTCTTTTCTTACCTATCCTATCTCTTCTTTGCACACATTCCTTTCCACCACTCACAGGGTCTTTTACATATCCCTGTAGGAAGTAGTCACGGTGCAAGGAAGTGTAGCATCAGTCTTATCTGGTTTCTTGTGGGAGAAAGACACACAGAGCAGATGGCCCTGCTTTAGCCAAGCCAGGGTCTTGCTCTGCCAGGACCCTTGTCCGGGACTGTCTATTTCAGTACACACGTGTATGAAGCAGCCAGAGACATTCAGTTTCTCTAGTCTATCCACTACAGCTACTATGTAGTGTTACACACTACCATGAAAGAAGAGTCGGGGATAAACCCAGCCAATGCCGAGAATCACTCTACAAAGTGGAGGGCAATATCCTGATATACAGAGGAACTAGCCTGGATAGAACAAAGATACCGGAAGATCTATATATTCTATCTTGCAGGACACTTAGCTTCACCCAGGTAACTACGGCTGGGACTTTTATCACCCTAATAGCACAGGAAACTCTACACTGTAGGGCAGAAGGTGGTCAGACACTTGTCTAAACACGGGTACAAGTAAATTTCTCACTCTCAAGTCTGAAGTATTTGCTGCAAAAGTGTTTTGTATTGTTCAGAGACTGCACAGTAAAGCTGTTCTATTTATTCTCTGGGACTTGGTCATCCTTTCCTACGCACCAGCACCTATACACATCCGCCACACACCTTGGGTCATTTCCCCTCTTTCTGTGGGTGGTGGTACCGATAGTCCAGGTGGGTCATTTGCCACCCAAGGGACCCATCACAGCCTGGCAGGTCACTGACCATTTTGGGGAGTACAGCAAGCCACCCTACAAAGGAGGTACTAACATCACACCTGTGTGCTGGCATCGCATCACTTACATCCCTGGCTGAGCTGTACAACAAGTGATGTCACCAGTAACACCTTAGTACGTGACTGGTCAAGTACCACAGATGCATGGAAAATTGTGTACAGAATAGACACCAGTGTACAAGAAAGACAAAGAATAAATAGATTTGGTGGTCAAAAGTGCCCAAAAAGATTATCAAAATTGGGCTTATTAAGTTAAAAAAGGCTAAAGGGGGTAACCAAATTACTATATATAAATGTATCAAAGAGTAATACAAAGAGGTCTCTCATAATTTATTTATACAAGACTGTAACAGTAACAAGGAGGCATCCTTTATGTCTAGAGAAGTGGTCCTGGTAAACTCAATAAAAGAGTTCAGAAGGGGCCTATTCTACATATATTTATGGAGAGTAACAATACAGATTATATTCAACGGATTCTGGAGAAGAGCTATTTAATAATTTATTCTAATTGCTATATTTAGAAGAAAGGAATTTTTCTAAAATTAGAAAAATTAGCTTTTGTATCATATATTTTTTTTTTTTTACCTTTTTCTGGTATAACACTGGCAATAAGCTAAATAGGATGTATGTACCTCTTTTTATGGCCTTACAAAATACTGTATAAACTGCTTACTGTATAAGACTACTTTTGAACCCCAGAAAATCTGCTTGAAAGTCGGGGGTCGTCATAAAAACCAGATATTGGTTGCCGCACACAGTGGTGGGAAAAAGATACAGTACACGACTGCGGGGAGAGGAGCTCTGCTGGTCTGACGCTTTCTATGGCCAACATGGACGGCCTTTTAATTGAATGTGCATATGCACATACAGCTGAAAGCGTTACTCACCGGTCTGTGGATTTCCCAGTTAGCAGGCACCAAAGCACATTGTAAAGTTTATGGTTTGGATGGCCAAGGGCCTTCTGGTAGCCTTGAAATTTTACTTAATTCCAGTACTTATATAGCTGTATAGTAGTGTTCTAATACAAATGTGGTGGTCACATAATGGTTTCATCCAATACTTCTGTTTCCCTATAGCATTGTTACAAATATTTTCCAGCTCATTTTTATAAGAAGAAACAAACATAAGTTCCTTTGGATATTATAATGTCAATTGATGTGTTCTAACATCAGCTTTTAAAAAATGAACATGTCAGGTTTGTTAGACACATTGTTTGTTTAGTGCACTGGAAATGTTCCAAGGGCATCTTTTCATCTCTGAAGCAGGTGCAGCTGAAGTTTTGTACAACCTTTGCTGTACATTTAAAATAATACATTTAATTACAAAGAAACCATAAAACTACAACCATAATGTAAAAGACAATTCTCTAACCTTAGAATAAAATTAAATATTTAGATTCTAAAATTTACAATGAAACATTATAAACAAATGTCTTTAACACTCTCAAGGCTTTCATTTTGGTAATTACAACAACAATATGTACAAATCAAACTCTGTACACATCACACTTGAGCCCCATGTTTGGTGTGTATAGTGGGAAAAGCTCCTAGCGTAGACTCCAACAAGTGTGTCCTTTTTGCCTCTGTCATCCTGAGACATTTAAGCAAAACTTTATTTTTTATGGTACAAGTAGGTATTGTTGACTACACTTTTCTTTACAGAGGTATAAAAATCTAAAGGTGATATATGCTACTGTATGTCTATGTATTGACATAGGGTGGAGCCTTGCATTCTCTGGACTTTGATATCTGATGGTAGGTTCTAGCAGGTTGTAAACAGCACCATATGCTATTAAAACTATAAGTTTTTTTTATATAGAAGGGCCTACTTTCTATTTCTTTCATATATATATTCAATGATCGGCAATTACTAGAGATGAGCAAACCTCGAACATACCCAAACTCTGGGCATTTGATTACCGGTAACTGAAGAAGTTGGCTGCAGCTCTAGGGAGTCCTTGAAAACATGGATACAGCCTATGGCCTATGGCTTTATCCATGTTTTCCAGGCTGCCTTAGGGCCATATTACATGGGATGCTTATCGCTAGATTGTTCAGATTTAAACGATAATTGTTTTGTGTAATAGTAGGCAACGATTAAACGACCAACGAGAAATCGTTGATCGTTTGATAAATTGTCGACCTATTTTCATCATTGATCGTTCACAAATCGTTTAAACATTGTTCGGTGTAATCGGTTGTTCCCTGGTCTATTGGCCAGGAAAGGAGGAGCGCAAGAAAGACGGTAAGTAACAATCATCCTCCTGTGGACGAACCCGAGCATGTTCGAGGTTCGCTCATCTCTAAAAATAACCAATTATAAATTATATAAAGCGAAGGGAAAATTGAGATGGATCCTAACATATTAAATGGATGAGCACTTACGAGTATGTATTCCTACACTCTGGAACTGAAAAGATGGACGGGACAGTGTGATAGAAAAAATAGAACCTCACAGTCAATTTAAAGTCTTGTTGGTAAAGTCTATGTAAGGAACTAAGAATCATCTAATGTATAGTGAGCATGTATGGATCTCTCATATAAACAAGTAAGCTACTCTGTAAAACATCAATTTTGCTTGCTTTCATGGAAGAACCATCGGAGTTAATAGTTTCCACTATGTAAAAATTCTGTACAACTGCAGGGTTTGTAATCCAGTTGAACTTTGCAGACCTTTATAAGTCATCTCCTAAGCCGGCTTCATAAAGATCAAGGCTTTAGTAGTGTGGTGCAAAGTTTTGCAGAAATTATTTTAATGATTTTCTCTCTTCTATAATGACAGAAAAAAAATTGCTGCGGAAGGTTACTTTCAATACCAGGACAGTGGGAATAAGTGTATATAAGATGAAATGAAGCTTTTGTCTTGAACTACATTAGAAATAGTCTTAAACTCCTCCTCACTTATTTAACAAATGGCTTGTCATGATGAAATCTCTAAGCCCTTTTTTCAAGAACAATAATTACAGCTTGTTAGGTGAAAGCTCATTTGAAGTCTCAATTTTCTTGAGTATGGAGCCCTTGTGGGGAGAGCCAGGTGTGCGGTAAAGGTTGCAGCTAGTGCCTGTAGTGTGAGGTTGAAACTCAACTGGCATGTTGCAAGTCTTTGATTCTTCTTTTGCTTAAGAGGTAGCAGTTGTCTTGACAGTAGAAATAAAGCATCATCATAGCACTTTGATGCATATAATGGCTAAAGGGAATTCAAAGCGGTATATCAAAATGATGGATGTTTAAATTATGAACAAATTGTAGACTGTAATCTTTTGGTTCTGTAAAAGCATTTCGCATTGAATAAAAATAAAAAATAAAATATAAGACAAAAATAGAAACAAGAGCACATATAAAAACATGGTAAGAAAAGAGGCTGTCGACATACAGTAGATCTGGAATGGTATCAGGTTCTATTGTTGGATATTGTAAAATTGTAGAATATTGAATTATTGTATGGAAACATTTGCAACAGATTATATTTTTCAATGAAATCTGTGAAAATAGCCAAATAGCTCCTAACTCAAATGTATTCCTAAAATTAATCTGAATCGGAAAGAAAGAAAAAGTAGAAAGTGCAAGGAGAAATTATACATCTGACTGTAGTACATTGGAAATTGTAATTGATCTCCTGCCGAACTTGCCGAAAAAATCTTAATTTTCACTAAATACATCTCTTAATATAAAAATTCTATGCTCCAAAATGTGGAGGGGATGGATCATATTTAGAGGTTCTCCAAATCTTCCACCGCTGCTTCGTTGAGTTCTGCAGGCCTCGTTCTTTTTGTCGATTGGACCTTGAGGCAGTCTAAAGGTCCTCAGATGATGCTCTCTCCCACCCAAAGACGGAGAGGGGATTTTGGTCTTTTTTTTTAACGTCTTTATTTCTGCTGGTGAACCGTGTCCATGCTTGTTATAGCTTGGGCACAGTTTGAGCTTTTGCTTTCTTCCCTCTTACCCTTTTCTTTTCTAATATTGGTTCTTTTCCAACATAACTTGTGTGGACAGTTTGGCGGGTTATTGGGCTACTCTAGGTTCTTCAGCAATAGTATTGTTATTGTTGTGTCCTATCCCCGCTTGCACGTGAAGGCCAGCTTTGTTTTTCTACCCATGGATGCACAATTGTATTGTTTTCTATAATCTGTTCTTATGAGAACTTTTAATAAAATCTGAACACACATAAACATTCTGTGCTCAATAGAAGTTATTGGTGTTAGCTGTTTCATGCTATTTGATTCCAGGAGCCTGGAGAAGTTGAATGCCCACTAGGCTGTATCCATATTTTTCTGACCACCTAGGGCAGCAACTAACCTCTTCCTATGCCGGGAATCCAATGCCGAGCATTGGGCTTTGGAGATGTTGCAGAACCTGGACAGTTTCCTCACGTTCAATCAAAATAAACATTAACCAACCATTTTATGGCCCAAAATACTGCATGTGAAAATAACCAAAATTATAAAAAAAAAACATCACAAGAAAATGTTCCCGTCAAGCCTTACATTTATCCATCCATCTATCTTCTTTATTAGCTTAAAAGAATTCTGGATTAACAGAAGCTAATAACAGAATTAACAGAACACTTTTGATAATTTGAGGGCTCTGGCAATGATTCCCACTGTCTTAAACCTCCGTGGAGAGGGATAAAGCGGGAAGATCGCCTGGAAAACTGGGATACAGCCTATGGCTGTGGCTGTATCCCAGTTTTCCAGGCGGTCCTCCCGCTGTATCCACCCTCTGCACGGAGGTTTAAGACAGCGGGAATCATTGCCGAGAGTCCGGGTTCGTACGAACCCGAAACCTCGGCAGATTCGGACCATCCCTAATCCTAACCCTTACAAGTTATAGCAGACAGCTACTGTACAGTATTAAACAGGTTATAATATATATATATATATATATATATATATATATATCTATATATATCATATCTATCTATCTATCTATCTATCTATCTATCTATCTATCTCCTATCTATCTATCTTACGTGTTAAGTAGTTTGAGCTTCATTCAACAAATTGTCTTCTATTAAATATGCTGCAGGAGTCTGCAGCTGCCAAGTTGCTCTTTCTTGTCCTCTCGCTGCCTCTGTCAAATGCAGCACCGTCCTTGCTAACATAATTAGACAACATGAGAAGACAAGCCATAGCCTCCCATAAGAGCAGCATAGCCTTATCCCGCTGCTGTGACTATTATGATAATTGGATTGGCTGGATAGTATTCTTTTCTTACACGTTTCCAAATTTAAGACATTGGATTAAGCAAGAGATGACCATTGCATGTAATGAGCTTCTCATTGGTTGCTATGGGTAACAAAGATAATCTTATTAGACAACCCCATAATTCTTCTCATATATGTTTACAGAAACAGCTGATCATTTAATAAAATGGAACATACAGCATCAACTATGTTATAGATTGGGGGGGACGCCTCTGGCCAGCGGACCGCATCCGGCCCCTGAGACCTCCGGATGAGGCCTGCGTCCCGCAGCTCTCCTGTGGCATGTGCCGCTCTGGTGGGGCAGGAGGCGGCATACACAGCATCCTCCTGTGTCTGTGACGGTTGCCAGATACAGGAGGATGCTGTGAGCGCCATCCCCTTCACCACCAGAGCGGTGCACGTCCTGTGGGCCACGCGCGATGATGTAATTTCATCACGCACCGCCTGTAGGAGAAGACTGACACAAACCAGGGACATCACTGGGGGGTTAACTATGACTACCAGGGGCATCAAAGAGGGTTAACTACATTACTAGGGACATCAATAAGGGGTTAACTACAGCTACCAGGGGCATCACTGGGGGTTAACTCTGGCTACCGGGCATCACTAAGGATTCACATCAAGTACAAGGGGCATTAGGGAAACAATACTTTGCCTTGCCTTGGGTGCTGCGAACCAATGCTACCCCACCGCCATGCACAGTATAACTTGTGCAATTTACTTCATTTATTGTGTTGCTTTGTTTCTCTATGAAATGCAGTGCTATATAACCAGCCACTAGGTGTCTCCCTTACTGGAAGTTCCGTCACTAAGGCCATTTGCAGGAAGTGATGTCAGTTGGCCCGGTGAAAATGAATGCTGATTGGCCAGCAGCTGTGCCCAGCTGCAGATGAGTAAACTAACGAATGAAAAAGGCTCGCCTACCAGCTCAGAGTAAAGTGCAGAAGCATGAGCAGCCCAATGGGGTGCTAAATGGGGTGATGGAGGCACAAAATTAAAATAATAAATGGAAAGCATACATAATGCAAGCATTTACTATATATTTACTTGGAATTTTTTTATACTTGTCATGACAAGTACACATGTAAAAGAAATATAGCCTAGATTTGTTTTTTATAATTAGATCCAGAAACTGGAACAAGTTTTTTTTTTTAATCTGCTTATATTTTCTTTACCTTTTTTTATTTTATACCTAGTACATTATTATGGGGTAGCCATCTTCTTTTAAGCTGTTTAACAGCAGTTAGTTACATGTTTTACACCAAGCCTCATTGACATAGCCACAATGGATGTCCCCAGACCCTATTCTCTGTATAAGTCACATTTGTAAGCAAGCTCTATAACCTCTGTGAACTTTGAAAGGTCATTCCACAGTGAGGGGGAGACTGAGCTGCGGATAATAGCTATTGTCTTTGTCATAAGCTGGTGTTATTCTGTCTAGATCACTTTTAGCAGTTGCCTACTTATTATCACAGGAAGAACAGGATATTTCAGCTTATTTTTATGTCTGGTGGCAAGAATTAAAACTACAACATTTGAACGAGAAGTCCAGGCTCAGATTTTTTCTTTAAAAAAGAGTCGGGGAGGAGAGGACTGAACATAACAACATGAACCTACTTCCCCAGCTCTAGAACTGGGGTGCGCTGTCTTCTGCTCCGGTCCCTGGTCTTCAGGCTGCTTTCTAGTCTGAGTGGGGACCCGGGCCGTGGCGTGTCAGGCCCACTCAGCCAGTCAGCAGCCGAGGCAAGGCCCTGGTATGGATACTGACAGGCTGAGTGGGGATGACACGTCATGACTTGGGTCCCCACTAGGAAGCTGCTGGGGCACCGGGATCCGAAGTGAAGAACAGCGGACCCCAGCACTGAAGCCGGAGAGGTAGGTACATGTTGTCATGTTCAGCCATCTCCTTCCCGGCTATTTTGAAAATAAAGTCCGAACCTGGACTTCTCCTTTAACGATCAATTTATAATATAGATAGTAAATTAGTAAAAAAAAAATCACCAAAAATTTCTAAAAGCTAGGTTTATCATGAAGCCTTTACCATATAGTAAAATAAGGTTTGCTCAGAAATTTTGTTATTTACCCTGTGTCAATTCAAAAGTTTTCCTTAACCCTTAGAGGACCGGGCCAATTTCACTAATTGTACTTTGCAATGACAGGCTGAATTTTTGCATAAAGTACACTGCAAAAGCAGGAAAAAATTCAATGTTTGTTGAGATTGAACCCCCCCCCCCGCATTTCTTTTATTTGGAGAGTTTTTTTATTACGCCGTTCGCCCTGGGGTAAAACTGTCTTATTATATATGTTCCTCAAGTTGTTATGATTACAATGATACGTAACATGTATAACTTTTATATTATGTGATGGCTTGTAAAAAATTCTAACCATTGATAACAAATATATGTTCCTTAAAATTACCATGCTTATAGCGCTTTTATCCTTTGGTCTATGGGGCTGTTTGAGGTGTTTTTTGCGCCATGATGTGTTCTTTCTATCGGTACCTTGATTGCGCATATGCGACTTTTTGATAGCTTTTTATTACAATTTTTCTGGATTTGATGCGACAAAAAAATGCACAATTTTGCACTTTGGGATTTTTTTGTGCTTGCGCCGTTTACCGTGCGAGATCAGGAATGTGATTAATTAATAGTTTGGGCGATTACGCATGCAGCGATACCAGACATGTTTATTTATTTATTTCTTTTTATTTATAACATGGGAAAAAGGGGGTGATTCTAACTTTTATTAGGGGAGGTTTTTTTTTTTTAAATTAACATTAACACTTTTTTTTTTCTTTTACACTTATACTAGAAGCCCGTCTGGGGGACTTCTAGTATAAGCACACTGATCTCTCATTGAGATCTATGCTGTATAGTTATACAGCATAGATCAATGAGATAGGCACTCGATTGCAATCGAGTGCCGAGCCAGGATCAGCGCCATTACGGAACAGACCCCGGCCCGAGCCGGACGTGTGGATCGCTCCTCCAGGACGATAAGGTAATCGGATGCAGCTATCAACTGTGACAGCTGCATTCGATTACTTAATTAGCAGGCACGGCGATCGGACCGTGCCTGCTAATAGCCACGGTCCCGGGCCACATGCGGCACCCAGGAACGTGGTGGTCTAGAGCGTGGCCACAGCGCTTCCCTGCTCTGAACGCCCAGGGTCGCCTAGGGGTTAAAGTGTCACTGTTGTTAAATTTTTTTTTGCAGAAATCAATAGTACAGGTGATTTTAAGAAACTTTGTAATTGGGTTTATTACCCGAAAAATGCAGTTTGAAGCTCTCCACCCTATCTTCATTGTTCTCTATAAAGAGGGGAGGGGTGGAGGAAGATGAAGCACTAAAACAGGACAACAAAGAGTTAATTTACAGGTACATTCCCGGCTATCTCCTCTGAAGTCAGCACTGACCTCTCTGACCTCTGAATACAGGTCCAGCTGTGTAATCCTTTGTTCTCTGCTAGCGACTAATCTCCCTCCTCCCCCCTCCCCTCTCCATAGCACAGACAGGATCTGACTGATGTAAAAAAATCAAGATTTCCTGATAATGAGCAGCGGATGAGAGAGAGGATTGGGGGAGGGGATGACCTGGGAAAAGTCTTTTTTAAATGCAGATAATGGCATATTTGCACAATAAACCCAATTACAAAGTTTCTTAAAATCGTCTGGACTATTGATTTCTGCAAGAAAAAATGAGAACGACAGTCACACTTTAATGAAAGTGTCCATTTAATGTATGTATCTATAGATACTTAAAAAAACATTGTATAGTGGTCTAGCTATAGGGGTGTAAATTGCAATTCCAACCATGTCCTTACATTTGGGGGGCCCCCTTCCCCCCTAACCACATGCTGTCCCTATGCAGATCTACTGAATCTACTGTGAAAATTACAGCTGGTTCACGCAGTATTTACAGCTTGTTTTCCCTCTATTGAATTGTATCAATGCTTATAGAACCGAAGACCAGAGTGCTGGCAGGAGCACAAAAGCTCTGCGCTCCCTGTCCTGCCATTCAGCTCTTCCTGTCTTGATCATAAGAGGCCAGAGCACCGGATCACAGCAGAAGCCAGAACAGGTAAGTAGGTGCTCCACAATTTATCCACATCATGTCTTGTTGACATTTTATGATGGAAGTCATAGTTTTGCAACAGCTGGAGAAATCACAGATTGTAAAGCAATGATTAGAGATTACAGTGGCACAGTACATTATGGGGTGGTGGCACAGTATATTACAGGGGACAGTTGTATAGTACATTAGAGGGGACAGTGGCACAGTACATTAGTGGGGACAGTTGCATAGTTCATTATGTGACAGTAACAGTACACTAGAGAAGACAGTGACACAGTACATTAGGGGACAGTGGCACAGTATATTGGAGAAGCAGTGGCATAGTACATTAGAGGACAGTGGCACAGTAAATTAGAGGGAACATGGCACAGTACATTAGAGGGGACAGTCGCACAGTACATTAGAGGAAAGTGGCACAGTACATTAGGGGGCAGTGGCACAGAACATTAGGAGACAGGAGCACAGTACTTTAGAGGGGACAGTGGCACAGTACATTAGAAGGGACAGTCGCACAGTACATTAGAGGACAGTGGCACAGTACATTAGGGGGCAGTGGCACGGTACATTAGGAGACAGTAACACAGTACTTTAGAGGGGACAGTGTGAATTTGCGCGATAACGATAGAATTCAAACGATAATCGTACGTGTAAACGCAGCGAACGATCAAACGACGAGCAAGAAATCGGTCATTTTGATCTTTGAACATGTTCTCAAATCCTTGTTGATCGTTCGCAAAAAATTCGCAGATTGTTCCGTGTGAACAGTTGTTCGCCGATTTTACCAATGTGTGAGATAGGCTTAAGCGATCGCAAAACGAATTTTCTGGACGATAACTCCGACACGTTACTCCGACATTGTTAATCGTACGATCGTTTCGTGTAAACGCAGCATTAGACACAGTATTTTATCAATATCTCACTGGGCACAGTATTCCAAGTCAGCTCACTAAAGCGCTATACAGTGGGATCACAATTTCCCTCTATCTATACTTCTGGCTATACAGTCTAGCATTTGATTAGCTTTCCCTACCACCTGGCTGCACTAGTGACTCATTTTAAAGCAAGTCTTTGTTAACACAAAACTGCCAATATGATACTTGGATTAAAGACTCCTTCTTCCGAAGTAAATTATTTTTCATTTGGAAACATTGAATTGCAGTTTCCATTGTTTTGACCTTTTATGTAGTAAAACTAGTAAAATTCTGTTTTACAGAAAAATATAGTGCAGGCCTCACTAAACTGGTTTGTCCAATCCAAAAAGAGAAGCTTGGAGACAACACTTAGGACGGATTAGCTCTGAGCACTAATATAGATGAGTTGATCTGCTGACGAGAACGAGAAGGATTGCTATGCAAGACCTCTATATGTGATACTGTGGAAACAGGAGGGGGAGAGTTGAAGTGTCATATTTAGGTTCACTTGTTACTTTTGCACTCCTTTGGAGAGTTCAACCTCATACTAGTTTACATCATGTCTGTTGATGAATTATAATAAAATGATTAGAGATGAGCGAACCTTGAGCATGCTCGAGTCGATCCGAACCCGAACTTTCGTCATTTGATTAGTGGTGGCTGCTGAAATTGGATAAAGCCCTAAGGCTATGTGGAAAACATGGATATAGTCATTGGCTGTATCCATGTTTTCCAGACAACCTTAGGGCTTTATCCAAGTTCAGCAGCCCCAGCTAATCGAATACCGAATGTTTGGGTTCGGATCGACTCGAACCCGAACCCGGTTTGCTCATCTCTAAAAATGATCAATCAAATAGGACTAAGAAACTATGCCCTTAGTGCTCGTTGTGTTTTCAATAGTTCAGTAAAGTTTATTCACACCAGTGCATGCTACATGCAACTTTTCTGCTTGAGAAACACTACATATAGCTGAAACCTCGTACACTGGTGTAAATTACAGGAAAAACAAGCAAACAAACAATACTTGTTTTTAATGCGGTAAAACAAGCAATCACCACAAAAAAATTCTTCTACCTGTTTCTTCTAATATCCTAATAAATCCATCTAAATCCAAATGACTAGGACCGACAGCCAATAATATTACTAAGAATATTTATATTCAGTTTATTTTGTTTCACAAAGATTTCTGCTAAGTAAATATATTTATAATAGTACTTCACTAAGAAATACAATTTGAACATTAACAGAAATATCATAAATTTTACTATTTTAATATATTTTTGGACATCTACTGTCGAATTTAGTAGCATGTTGGGGTTCACCACACATAAACATGTTCTCACTGCCTACTTAGGACTTTGAGCAATTTGCAATCTTTTGTTATCTAATAAAGGCTCTGTGAGGCATGTATTTTGAGTAGAGAGTTTACCAGCTGCTCTCCACTACTAGGCCTCATTAGAGGCCTGCTGTTCTGATGAGAACCACACCACATGCTACACCCTCTGTTGTCTATATATTAGCCTGTTGCTACTCTTTAAATTACCAGGTACAAAAGGTTGTTCTGTTTCTCCACAACGAACTACCACTCTTTCCGCCTTCAAGTGGCTCTATATCATGATCTCTATAACTAATTAAGGGTCTCAGACAGGCCACAGGTTGACAGAGGGGAACCTTTCCAATAGCAGAACTCTTTATCTGTGTTTTTGGAAATGATTAAAGCTTCTATGTGTCTTCAGATTGAACAGTCTCATCTAACAGATATGAAATGTCTGGAAAAAAAAAATGTATTCTCTTACCTCAGACACAGAAAAGAAATGGAAATTTGTACTTATCTTTTTAGTGTGCGGTGTCTGCTCTGTTTTGAACACTAGAAAGCATGAAAAAAAGGAAATAAGAAATAAGATGGTAAACCATAAAAAAGTGACAATAAATCATGAACATCCAGCATATAAAAGGAAATAGGTTGATGGTGTTATGATGGCATTTTAGAATGATTTTAATCACTAAAATTTTACGATATTCTGGAGGGCTATCATTACTTAAAATGTACTGTTGCGGAACCTTGGTAATCAATAATTACCATGAATATTATAATACTTACATTTAATAATTTAATAACATCCACAACGTTTCCCGGCACTTCCACTTAAAGTATGCAGAGGACGATATAGACTGCAGCTTGGTCTGACCCACTCAGGTGGTGCTCACGCATCCATACAAAATCCAAATGATATATACAACTCCAGTAACAGAAGGTGCGACACTCATCAATTCAGTTTTAAACAATCAGTAGTTTATTTCTCACATCTGCAGGTACAGGGACGCAGACGACTGGATGGGCGACAACCTGTTTCGCCTGGTAATATGCACGCTTAATATCAATATAATATAAAATCTTTTTGAATATATGCTGTGGTCCCTATGTGTGACGTTGGTTATTGCAGATTCGATTACCCAAAGATCAAACAATTGGTAGGCATACCTTATTGATTCTTAATAGCTAAAGGTTTTGCCACCATGGACACGTGTCCCTTATTTACTCCTATTCCCGTAACAGTGGAAACATAAAAGAAAGCTTCCTACTGTATATGTCTTTGGTTTTGCTTTTCCCTCTACATATATTCAATATCCCTTAATACAATTCTTCCCTATTGTGATTGCTGATAATGTACTTATTTTTTCCCAACCCAGTAGAAAAGGAAATTGCCTACTATGGGCTACTATCCTCTATGTAGAGCCTTGGTTCAAACATTTTCCTTTCATTGACTATAATGTGTATTAGTGTTTTTTTTCCCTGAAGATGTTTTTAGTTTTTCTTTTTAGAAAACTATTCTTGGGCCCATTACCTTAAAGGAGATGTCTGGAACCCGCCAATAATAAGATATACACCATGATAAAATAAGCAGATTTAGGGCACATCATATTAACATACTTAAACCTACTGAAATGGAATGATTAGTTGACCTTTAAGGATTAGTTTCTATACGCTCTTCACCTTCAAGAGTGATCATTACCAGAACATCCTATTAAAGAAAGCCTTAGCTTAGTATCACAGTGAAAAGTACATAGCTAGCAAGTCTTATTTAGATAAAAGTTACAATCATGCACTATACTGTCAGGGTGAACTAACATCATTCATTCCCTAGTTAAATGTATTTTTCAATTGTAGTGGACAGGCACTTAAAATTTACCAACACAGCTGTAGTGTAGTTCTGTCATCTATACGACAGAGCTTATTACCTAAGCATCCCATTACCTCCAACCAGAACATGACTATGGCTGGTACAGCATTTGATGCCTTGCAGTTAAGTTTTTAATAGGATGCTTGCTTCCATTTACTGCTCCAGGCAATAAGATCTAAGGATAGGTAGTAACAATGATATTAAATTCTTATGAAGTACAAGCCAATGATGATGCACTATATGACACCAAATACCAACAGCAGAAAATTGCCACCATAGAAAAAGTAAATAAAATCCTGCTGGCATTTAGGTTTTACTAGTGTCTTGTCAAAAAAAATGATATCTTTACTTTAGATGTCTATCGCTATGCCCCACAATGTTGAATTTTGTCAGCAAATCCTTGTTTGGCTGCCATAATATTAACAGTCTACTGTAGATTGGTATCAGCACTTACAAAACAATAAGAGCGTGCATTTTTTTTGTATTAAAAAAAACATTCCATATCCAGGAAAAGATATATTTTTTATGACTCTTTTGAACATAAAGTGGTATAGTAGTTTTTGTAGTTCAGCAGTCATTGACTACTTGGTCTTAGAATTTTATACTATATACTGTATATTCTTTGTGTTGATCTTTATCATTGGCAAGCTCTAAAAATAAACCCATGCATATTTGTTTGAATGTATCAACTTAGAAAAAGTAAATATAGAAACTGCTACCGTGTTTCTCCGAAAATAAGACATACTCCTAAAAGAGGACACCCCAACCAGTCAACCAATTAGCCTAAAGTAAGGTATCCCCCCAAACATAAGGCACTCCCACCCTAAACTGAGACACACCCTGAAAGTAAGGCCATATGGCACCCCCAAAAGTAAGGCAGCTTGACGCCCCCCCCCCTCCCTCCGGGACTCTCCTTATCCCCTTGTGGACCTTCATAGCCGGCAGGCCACGGGCATACTGGTCCATGATGCACACCCAGACGGACGCTGATGCACATCCTGACGCACCCTCCTGGTCCCGCTGCTGGTAACACTGAGGAAGTTGGTTGAGAAATAAGACATCCCCCAAAAATAAGACATAGTGCCTCTTTTGAAGAAAAATGAGTGTAAGATACTGTCTTATTTTCAGGGAAACACGGTATATAGATGAATGCTGGTTTAAAGAGAACTGTCAACACGCATATGTATATATCCATGCTGCCAGTTTCCAGGTGCCGATCACACAAGCATTGCATACAAACCTTCAGACCTTTTGACATTGAGTGCAGAGAGATGCAATTGTATGCTGGGCAGTATAATTGCTGAGGCTAAAGATTATCATGTATGGATCTTGTTCATAAGAATTAGATCTGTCCACAAAATTTAGAGATTGTTGTATAGTTGCTTCCAGTCCAGCTTACAGTTACAGCTCTTGAAACCGAGGGGAGCACCAAACTAGCCCTAGCTATAGGATAACCTAGTTTCACCTTTGGTTTAGGGGTTGGAGAATGTTGGTTGTAATAATGGAGAGAATTTCAGAAGAGAAGGAAGGCATAAGACAAGTCATATATATATAGGAGTGAGAGATTAATGAGATATATTGATATTAAACCCCCCTATTCATCAATATGGTTATCTAAACCCCATATTCACATTCTATTCCTGGGAAAATGACCAATTCTCCAAGTGTTACTGTAAGCATTGCTGCCATCACCTATCTCGTACAATCTAGATTTGAAACATACTGCATAATGCATGGCAAAAACAGAAATAGAAACTTTCTTCCCCTTAACCCCTTAGGGACCAAGCCTATTTGAGCCTTAATGACCAGGCTCATTTTTCAAAATCTGACCTCAATTTATGCGCTTATAGCTCAGTGATGCTTTAACATATGCTAGCAATTCTAAGATAGTTTTTTTTGTAACATATGGTACTTTATATTAGTGGCAAAATTTGGTCACTATCTTTTGTGTTTTTTGTGAAAAACATAAAAAAATGAAAAATTAGAAAAATTTGCACTTTACAAACTTTGAAATTCTCTGCTTCTAAGAAAAGAAAGTTGTATCACACAAATTAGTTACTAGGTCACATTACAATATGTCCTCTTTATTCTGGCATAATTTCGTAAACATATTTTACTTTTCTTGGGTGTTACGGGACTTAGAAATGTATCAGAAAATTATCAATTTTTCATGAAATTTCCAAAACAAATTTTTTTAGGGACCAGTTCTTTTTTTAAGTGTGTTTAGGAGGCTTGTATACTTGAAACCCCCATAAATGACCGCATTTTGGAAACTAAACACCCTAAGGAATTAATCTAGGGGTATAATGAGCATTTTAACCCTACAGGGGATGGAGGAAAGTATTCACAATTAGGCCGGAAAAAAATGGAAAATAGAAATTTTCAAATAATATGTTCGTTCAGATTAAAGTATCTAATTTTCACAAGCAACAGGAGAGAAAAAGCACCCCAAAATTTGTAACGCAGGTCCTCCTGAGTACAATGGTGCCCCATATGGGGGCGTAAACCACTGTATGGGCACACAGCGGGGCTCCAAAGGGAAGGAGCGCCAATTAGCATTTTCAGTGCAGATTTTGCTGTACAAGTTTTCAGGTGCCAGGTGCGTTTGCAGTGCCCCTGTAGTGCCAGCAGAGTGAAACCCCCCCCAAAAGTCACCCCATTTTGGAAAGTTAACCCCTCAAACAATACGTCTTGGGGTGCAGTGAGCATTTTGACCCCACATGTATTAGAGGAAAGTATTCAAAATTAGACAGTAAAAATGAAAAACTAGAATTTTTCCAATAATATGTATGTTTAGTTTGAAATTTCTCAATTTCACAAGGAACAGGAGAGAAAAGGCACCCCAAAATCTGTAACGCAGGTTCTTCCGAGTAGAAAGGTACCCCATACGTGGGCATAAACCACTGTATGGGCACACAGCAGGGCTCAGAAGGAAGGGAGCGCCAATTAGCATTTTCAGTGCAGATTTTGCTGTAGAAGTTTCTGAGCGCTAGGTGCGTTTGCAGAGCCCCTGTAGTGTCAGCAGAGTGAAACCCCCCCATAAGTCACCCCATTTTGGAAAGTCCACCCCTCAAAGAAGTCATCTTGGGGTGCAGTGAGCATTTTGACCCCACAGGTATTAGAGGAAAGTATTCAAAAGTAGACAGTAAAAATGAAAAACTAGAATTTTTCCAATAATATGTTTGTTTAGTTTGAAATTTCTCAACTTCACAAGGAAAGGGAGAGAAAACGCACCCCAAAATCTGTAACGCAGGTTCTCCTGAGTACAACGGTACCCCATTTGTGTGCGTAAAACACTGTATGGGCACACAGCAGGGCTCAGAACGGAAGGAGCACCAATTAGCATTTTCAGTGCAGATTTTTCTGAAGAAGTTTCCAAGCACCGGGTGCATTTGCAGAGCCCCTGTAGTGTCCGCAGAAGAGAACCCCCCCAAAAGTCACCCCATTTTGGAAAGGGCACCCCTCAAAGAAGTCATCTTGGGGTGCAGTGAGCATTTTGACCCCACAGGTATTAGAGGAAAAGATTCAAAATTAGAAAGTAAAAATGAAAAAAAATAATGAATTTTTCCAATAATATGTTTGTTTAGTTTGAAATTTCTCAATTTCACGAGAAACAGGAGAGAAAATGCACCACAAAATTTGTAAAGCAGGTGCTTGTGAGTACAACGGTTCCTCATATGTGGGCATAAACCACTGTATGGCCACGCAGCAGGGCTCAGAAGGGAAGGAGCGTCATTTTGTTGGTGCAAAACCGCAGCTAGTATCGGTTAGAATAGCGCAGTTGCTAAAAATTTTAAAAAAAAATGAGATTACAGGTAATCTGGGGTGGTGACGGGCAATCTGGGGTGGTACGAGCAGTCTGGGGCAATCTGGGGTGTTTATGGGCAATCTGAGGGTGTTTACTTGCTATCTGGGTTGGTTAAGGGCAATCTGGGTGTGTTTACTCGCTATCTGGGAGTGTTTACTGGCTATCTGGAGGTGTTTACTGGCTATCTGGGGGTGTTTACTGGCTATCTGGGGTGGTAACGGACAATCTGGGGGTGTTTACCGACTATCTAGGGGTGTTTACTGGATATATGGGGTGGTAACGGACAATCTGGGGGTGTTTACTGCCTATATGGGGTGGTAACGGACAATCTGGGGGTGTTTACCGGCTATCTGAGTTGGTGATGGGCAATCTGGGGGGGGGGGGTCACAGGCAAACTGGGGTGGTGCTGGTCAATCTGGGGGAGGAGTGACAGGCAATCTGGGGTGGTTACGGGCAATCTGTAGTGGTTATGGGTAGCCTGTGGCAATCTGGGGTGGTTACAGGCAATCTGGGGGTGTTTACTGGTGATCTGGGGTGGTTACGGGTAATCTGAGCGGTTACAGGTAAACTGGAGTGGTTATGAATAATCTGGGGTGGTTACAGGTAATCTGGGGTGATGACAGGTAATGCGGGGTGGTTACAGGTAATGCGGATTGGTTACAGGTAATGCGGAGTGGTTACAGGTAATGTGGGGTGGTTACAGGTAATGCGGAGTGGTTACAGGTAATGCAGAGGTGGTTACAGGTAATGTGGGGTGGTTACAGGTAATGCGAGGTGGTTACAGGTAATGCGGGGTGGTTACAGGTAATGCGAGGTGGTTACAGGTAATCCGGGGCACTTGACTTTTTATCCCGTCACCAATGATTTTTGGTGACAGGGGACAAAAAGTGCCGGCAGCATTTGGAACAAGTGATCAGTGATATATAGTATACCAGGACCACATCGACTAGTCCCTGATCATTGCCCCATGCTCTCTGTCACCTCTGGTAGTGGAGAGAATGAGAGTTTGATCTTTTTTTAAGGGTACAAACACTTGCTGTATCTGCAGCGAGTTTCTGGCTGTGTATTCACAGCGAGACTCGCTGAGGATCCCGGCCCTGTGTACTCAATGGCAGACAAACTGCTGCGAGTTTGTCCGCAGCTCGCCCCATTAACTCCCCGGCCGCCGGAGACTATACGTCACCTGATCCCGGCTACGGGGCTCCCGACGTCTTCACGGCCCGTTCAGCCAATCAGTGCTCTGGTGGGGCAGCGCACTGATTGGCCGAGCGGGACGTGCCGGGAATCAGGGAAGGACCAGATGATGTATAGTCGGTACCAGGTGAGGTATAGTCTCCGGTGGGGGGTTAACGGGTCGGCCTTTGGACAAAGTCGCAGCAGGGATGTACATCCCTGCTGCGAGTTTGTCTGCCATTGAGTACACAGGGCCGGGATCTTCAGCGAGTCTTGTGCAACTGTGTTTGTACCCTAAGTAATTAATCACTGTGAACACTAAGGTTATTCCGGGGGGGACAGGGGGGGGGGGACATTCATCTCCTCTCACTGTGGATTAACGGTGAGAGGAGATGAAAGCATGCAATGCCCGTTACCGGTGGCCGCCGTTATACTGGTAATAACGGCGATCATCGGTGAGGGGACTGGCCGGGACTGAGCCCACACTCTGCCCCAACTTCTCAGTGACCTCCGGTAACTGAGAGGAGGGGGCTGCGGGCATTACCAGCGCCGCTGCACTATTCTGCACCATTGCCATAAAGAGCTGATGGCAGCAGAATAGAGCCCATTAGTGATCGCCGTAAAAATTCATATCGGCGGTCACTAATAATATAATACATATATTCTCTGGGTCACTACGGTTACGGCGATACCACATTTGTGTAGGTTTTTTTTAACTATTACCACTTTGGCGCAATAGAAACTATCTTCCTAGCAAAAACCCACAAAAACTGTCGCCACATTGCAAGATCCATATCTTATCTTTTGTGAGCTGGTTTTGGGCTTATTTTATGCAGGAAGATCTGTAGTTTCTATTGATACCAAGTTTTATATGTATATGACTTTTTGATCTCTTTTATGACATATTTTCTAAAGCTGATTGATAAAATACAGCTATTCTGGTACTGTTTTTTTATTTATTTTTTTACAGCGTGTGTCGTGCGATATAATTATTTATATCGTTTTATAGATTGGGTCGTTACGGACATAGCGATACCAAATATGTATAGGATTTGTGTTTTTGATCACTTTTATCTAAGGTTTTATAGTGTATGGGGAATGTAATGCATTTTTATTATGGGGGGGGCTGGGGGGATTGTGATTGGTGCACTTTTTTTTACACTAGTGTACATTACTGTACACTAGTGTTACACTTTTCTCACATTATACAATTACTGTACACTAGTGTTACACTTTTCTCACATTATACAATACACTGTACTGCTTCTGCAGTACAGTGTATTGTATTATGGGACCATCCTGCTGACAGGCAGTAGCACAACCACCCCTGTCAGCAGGATGGCTTATCCATGGTAAGCCCGGGGGCCTTCATTAGGCCCTCGGAGTTACCATGGAGACGTCGGGGGACCGGACAGCGCCGTGGGACCTCCGATCATGTAAGTGGACCTGCAGCGCCGTCCGGTACACGTTAAATGCCGCTGTCATGGGGGGGGGGGGGGGAAGCACCGCCGCCGCGCGGCAATTCATTCTGATGCATACGCCGTTAAAAGGCATCGGAATAAAGCCCATTAGTGGCCGCCATGAAAAGGCAGCATGGCTGTCACTAAGGGGTTAAATTGACTTGAACATGTGGTATACTTAAAGTGGTTATCCAGCGCTACAAAACATGGCCACTTTCCCCCTACTGTTGTCTCCAGTTTGGGTGGGGTTTTGAAACTCAGTTCCATTAAAGTAAATGGAGCTTAATTGCAAACCACACCTGAACTGGAGAGAACAGTAGGGGGAGAAGTGGCCATGTTTTTGTAGCGCTGGATAACCCCTTTAAGATATATACACATTGTAGCCCCCAAAGCAAGCCGGAACGTGGAGCAGGTACAGTACGCTCCAGGCAGCAGGGGGTTAGGGGGACTTACATCCTCTCAGCGTGATGTCAATCCCGCTGCGAGAGTGTAATCTGATTGAAAATAACAGGCAAGGGATCCGCAGCGGATTTTGCTGCGAACTCACAGCGTGAAATCAGCTGCAGATCTGTTACGTGTGAATCTGGCCTAATAAGGTGAGATATTAGTGCTAACTGTTTTACTGGGTAACGCTACACCCATTTTTATTTTTTTTTAATTGAAACAGCACCCCACCCCATCCCTACACCCCTGGTCACCAATTAATTAAAGAAATAAAATAAAACTGATAAATATTCTTTTATTCGTCATAGTTCAGTCTTTTTCCTGTAAAAAAAAAAAAATTCAAGAAGGTGGCCACCTAAAATGTATAGAAATGTTGCAAAAAGTAGATAAAAAAAAACAAAAAAACAAACAATCTGTATTATGATAGTAGCCATTAGAGGGGTATGTGAGGGGGTAGATTAGAGTACAAGGCCCGGATTACCTCATGTGTCACTGTCCTGCTCCTCACAGGCCGCTCCCTGTTCCTCAGGCTTTGAGTGTCTAGTTACCATGGCAACCAGTGAAGTGCGATGATATTATCACAGATACGGTTGGTATCTTAGACCTTACATAAATCTCAGCAAGGTTTTCTATTGTGTCTTGTGGCTCACAAATCTCTGCTATGTCTCTTACCATTGCTCCAGTCTAAAACCTTGAGATTTCTATGTGTGGTACCCTCAGAGCCAGTCTTCCTTGAATTTATCTCAGCTTTCCTGGATTTGATTTTCCTTGATATTCCCAGTATACACAGCACCACGCTGGGACTGACCCTTTGCTGTTTTGTGACCTTACATCTGTATAATTGGCCACATCTTCCCTAATATATACAGGGTACCCTTAATATATAGGGGTATCTTCCCTAATATATACAGGGGTGCCGTAGATAGAAAACAAAGACTACACTAGGGGCTACAACCTGTGGATCAGACCATTTGACCAAAAAAAATAATTCATGTTTCATGTTTAAGACTATGTTCACACAATGTAAGTTCAGTAGTAATCACGGTTGCCGATTTTCAACAACGGCCGTGATTACTACTGAACCTACATTATGCTGCAGGCTAAGAGAATCTCGGCCGGATTATATACACATAGTATACACTCCAGCCGGGATCGCTAGCGGCCACAGAGAACCTGTCAGTGCACACAATAGAGCGTGCGGCTCCGGCCGCATGCTCCATCGTGTGCAGCAGCAAATTGGGATGCGGGTGCACACGGATGTGCCTGCATCCCAATTCATCAGAAGTGATGATCACCCAGCCGGTGCTGCAGTACCAGCCAGGATGTTCTTGGGTCACAGAACGGCCGGAGTCTTACGCCATGTGAACATGGCCTTAAGGTGTTAAAGGGGTATGAATATGCCATTGAGATATCTCCATGTCTTCCCTAGAGAATAAATGCAGTGGCAATGTGCATCTACATCCCACTGCTCCATTTTGACAGGAGACTTGGATCCCTGTTCTCAAGATCAGTGGACGTGTCAACAATCAATTTATTACTCGTTATCCTTTGGATAGGGGATAACAAGCTGAGATGGGAATACCCCTTTAATTAGGCTGGGTTCACACTATGTATATTTCAGTCAGTATTGTGGTCCTCATATTGCAACCAAAACCAGGAGTGGATTAAAAACACAGAAAGGATCTGTTTACACAATGCTGAAATTGAGTGGATGGCCGCCATTTAATGGCAAATATTTGCTGTTATTTTAAAACAACGGCTGTTATATTGAAATAATGGCAGTTATTTACTGTTATATGGCGGCCATCCACTCAATTTCAACATTGTGTGGACAGATCCTTTCTGTGTTTTTAATCCACTCCTGGTTTTGGTTGCATTATGAGGACCACAATACTGACTGAAATATACGTAGTGTGAACCCAGCTCAAGGTGAAGAACAGAAGGGTTTCCTTAGATTCATACCTGGCTTAGCCAGTGCCAGACTGTTGGAGGCACTAAAGGTTCCACTAACTTACTGACTTCCTAAACACTGTTCCTGTATATTCCACGAACTTGGCCATTCCTAATTCCCACATAATCAGGGTTCAAATTATTATTTACATTTACTTTTAAAGCACTCTGGCTTATAGACCACTGTGCATATGATAAAAGTACAAATGACCTGAATAAATGACAGACTGGTACATAGGGAGAGAGGACCCTGCCTGCAAGGCTAAGGTTATGTTCACACTGAGAAAATCAGGCTATGGCACACTAAGGTAGACGGGATTCCACGGCGGAGAGTTCCGCTGCGGAATCCCGCCTGTCTCAGTGTACCATAGTCCCTCTATGGGAGAGCGTGCGCTCCTTCACTGCCGCTGCTCTCCGCTCAAAAAAGTGACATGTCACTTCTTTGAGTGGAGAGCCGCAGAAACTCTCCCATAGAGGGGCTATGGTACACTGAGACAGGCGGATTTCAGGCGCAGAATTCTGGCGCAGTGTAAACATAAAAGTCTTCAAGGGGAGGAAACGGAGACAGTAGGCGAAGATAACAGTTGGTCACATTGTGGTGCAGTGGTAGCAAGGTTATTGAAGGTTGTAGTCTGATTTGAAGAGATGAGACATTGCTTTTGAAGGTTGTAATGGTGAATGAGAGCCAGATGTATTGCAGTAGTGAGCTCCAGAGTATCGGGGGATCAAGTCAGAGATATATGAAAAGGACAGATTTTGGATGGCCTTGTCACGATTGTCATGTCATGGTTAACCATTTAAACTAAATTTGTTGAACAACAGGTAGTCAGTGAAAGGACTGGTAAAGCGGATAGGCAGAGGAGGAGCAAGGGTTGCAAGAAGCTACAGGAGTCAATAAGTCAGGCAGCAGAGTTAAGAATGGGTTGGAGTGGAGCAAGGGTGTTAGATGGAAACAGGAGGTAGTGAGAGCCTGGATGTGCAGTTTGAATGACAGAGCAGAATCAAAGGAAGAGGAAGTACTTGGTAGAACACCCTATAGAAGGACAATCGTTTAACAATTGAAAATAAATTACCCTGGGGTGAATCAAGCCACTCTGTTGCCCAAGGTGAACCACAGAAAGTGTATGTGTGTCCCCCAGTGTATGTGTGGATATATATATATATATATATATATATATATATATATATATATATTTTTTTTTTTTATTTATTTATTTATTTTTTTTGAGACAGTGACTTATATCCAGTGACTCACAGTTGACGCCTTCTCTGTTCTGAGTTGATCACTTCAGAGTCATGACTCTTCTCTTCAAAATCTGCCAGAGAAACATTTTAGGTTCCCAGCACATATAGCAATTAGGCCCCCCTCTGTGCCCCCATTTAGTAGTGTGGCCCCTTTTGTTCCCCATATGCCCTCTGCGTTCTTTCATATAGTATAGGTCACCTCTTTATTCCCACATAGTAGGAGCCCACCCACCCCTCTGTGCCTGCATTAAGTTTAAGCCCCCACTGTGCCTCCATATAGTATAGGCTTTCACCTTTTCTTTATGTAGTATAGGCTCCTTCTGTGCCACTGCATAGTATAGTCCCCCTGTGCAGCAGTCTCTGCATAGTATTGGCCCCATATGCAGCAGTCCCCATATAGTATATGGCCCCGCTATGCAGCAGTCCCCCTAAAGAAAATGATGCCCCAAGCAGGAGCCCTATATGAATATGGACCCATTGTGCAGTAGTCCCCATATAGAGTATGGCTCCCTGTGCAGCAGTCCCCATATATTATAGAAGCCCCTATGCAGCGGTCCTTATATAGAATATGGCCCCCTGGGCAAAAGCCCAAATATAGAATATTTCCCTCTCTGCAGAAGCCCAAATATAGAATATGGCCCCCTGTGCAGCAATGCCCATATAGAATATGACCTCCTGTGCAGCAGTTGCCATATTGAATATGGCCCCATTTTGCAGTAGACCCCTTATAGAACAGACCTCCCAGTTGTGCAAACCACATTGGGTAAAAAAAAGCATACTCACTTCTCATATTGCTTCCCAGCAGTGTCTTTCTTTTCCCAGAGCCCTGCCGCTCTGATCTCTCTCCCCTCATGGCTCCTCTATGGCATGCCTCTAGGAAGTGGTGTCTGCTGTCAGGGGTATGTTCTAGAAGTTTGCTGGTCCTTCCGCCCCTCTTCCAACAGCAGGAATCGCCATCTGAACTCAAGTGCTTACCTGAAAAATTAGAATGAATAACCCTGCGCAAGCACTAATATGTAGGAGGTATGTTAAGGTTTCCCAAATGGTTATGGTAGCAATCCTATACTCAAATATATTTAGACAAATTCAGTTGTACACAGTTTACGCTTAGGTAACCAAAACCACAATAAATGCTAGTGAAGCTTTCATGATCTGACCTCTGGCTGCTAGGTAACCGTCAAGACTGTTATCCCATTGGGGAAGGGGGGGGGGGGGGGGGGGTCCGATGGGTCACAGGGGGAACCCCAGACACATTTTCTTTTAAATGAACTGAGCTTTCTGTAACTTTGTAGAGTGACTCCATAAACATACTTCAGTCTGTGTGTCTGTGCTTTTATGAAAACTCTAAATTGAATCTTAACCCATTCAGGACCAAGGACATAACTGTGCGTCCCTTTATGCGGTGAGTTACCGCTCAAGGACGTACATTTATGTCCTGGGATGAAACGGCCGCAGTAGCTGTGCCCGTGCCATCCTGCGATTGCACGATCGCAGCGACTATAGTGTAGAATAGATGGAGAATCTTCCCCCTTCTTCCATCGGGGCTGCGCAGAAGCGATCGCACGGCTCTGATGGTTACTATGACACTGGGAGGCTTCCCTGAAGCCTCCTGTGTCATAACTAGGGTGGCTGATCAGGCTCAGGGTGGCTGATCAGGCTCAGCTTTGCCTTTTACAGGCATATTACAATGCAATTAAGATCTGCTTTGCAGTGTAATCTAATCAAATAGTGATGTCCCCATGGTGGGACAGAAAAATTAAGTACAACAGTAAACAAAACACACACAAATAAAATAAGTACAATAAATAAGTACACAACACATAAAAATCTCCATAGCCTCATATTCAGCCACATATTCAGTATTGCCGCGTGCTTAATGACGCTGGCAATTAAATTATAACATAACTAAGCCCACATGGTGACCGCAGAAAATAAACAATCAGAAAACAGCTAATTTTTAATTTTTTCATGAAATGTGGGCATTTTTTATGCAAAAATTGTACGGATATCGGCCAAATTATACCAGTACCATAAAGTACAATATGTCACGAGAAAACAGAATTGCTAGGATAAGTTATATAATATCACAAAGGTATAACAACATAAAGTGAGACTGGTCAGATTTTAAAAAATTGGCTCTGGTCCTCAAGGCACTATCTGGACCAGTCCTGAAAGGGTTAAAGGAGTAAGGCTCCTAAAGCTCTGCTGCAACATGGTTGTATATGCTCATTCAGAACAACCTTACTTTCACAGTGTTCTGTTCAGCTACAGTATATAAACAGCTATATAAATAGTTTACAAAATGAGATTTTAAAGGCTTCATACAAACTCTTTCGGAATGAAATTTTTCTGTCTAAATGGACTCAATTTGAATAGTCCTAGGTAAAACCACCAAAGAGCAATCAGACATTGACAGGGTTTACATTTATATTGAATAATTTAAAGAGTTACTTTGAAGATTTTTTTTTTATATCAACTGGTATCAGAAAGTTATACAAATTTGTAAATTACTTCTTTTAAAAAATCTTATGCCTTCCAGTACTTATCAGCTGTTGTATGTCCTGCAGGAAGTGGTGTATTGTTTCCATTCTGACACAGTGCTCTCTGCTGCCACCTCTGTTTGAGACTGTCCAGAGCAGTAGATGTTTTTTGGGGATTTGCTATTGCTCTGGATAGTTCCTGACATGGACAGAGGTGTCAGCAGAGAGCGCTGTGTCAGACTGGAAAAAATACACCACCTCCTGCAGGACATTCTGCAGGTGATAAGTACTGGAAGACTTGGAAGTCATTTACAAATCTATATAACTTTCTGATACCAGGTGATTTGAAACTTTTTTTTTTTCCAGAGCACAATGTCAACCAGGGATGTTGTTAGGATAGGGACAGGGAGACAGAAGGACAGGTGGGCCCTGGCACTGGCACCCGCCCCGCTGTCCCTACCTACTTGCCTCAAATGCTCTAAAGAGCAAGGGACAACTGGACGGCAGTCCCTGACTTTACCAAAGTGCAACACAGAACAAGACATTACACAACACAATAAAGGGAGAGTCAGAAGTCCAAGTCAAAAACCAAACAAGCTGCAAAATACAAAATCGTGTCCAAGGGGGTAGTCAAAAAGTCACTAGCAGAATTCAGGTAGCCGGAATACAAGATGCAGGAAAACGCTAGGTCAAGATACACTAGTAGACTAGTAAACTAGGCACTATCGCAGGCAAGGAATGGGAAACAGGGGAAGATACTTATGGAGCACACTACACCTTATGCTGATCGGCAAGGGGAGAGAAACCCTGCCCATTGCTACAACAGGGAATAGCAGAGCACAGTAAAACATGAGAAGCAGTCTGGCTGCTCTGGACACCGCCTTTGCGCCCCTAGCAACGACGCCCCTAACTAGCCTGAGCGGTTGTTATGTATGCTTTGGCTGCACACATCGGCGATGTCAGGAGCCGAACGCACGGCCTGAGTCCTAACAGATGTAAAGAGAAAAGGGTGGGCTTCACTTTTGAATGGATCCCATCCTCTGAACATCAACATTTACTAGTATCTTTTCATAATGTCTCTGTAAACTCAATGGTTTACAGAGACTCAATGGTTTACAATTATTAATCTTTCTCACACCTATCTATCTATCTATCTATCTATCTATCTATTTCACAATACTCCGGTCAGGTACGTTCCTGCTGGCACACGGGACTTATCGTTTGTTGGTGGTGCCGCTAGTATACAGTTGGACTATCTATCTATCCATCCATTCTAATTTTTATGTTTTTTATTAAATAAACACAATTTAGCGTTCAGACATGTGACATCACAGTAAATCACAGGCAGTGTGACCCAGCCTGAAAACATAAGAAATGCTGATAGTACAACATAAGGCTGGGTTCACACTACGTATATTTCAGTCAGTATTGTGGTCCTCATATTGCAACCAAAACCAGGAGTGGATTGAAAACACAGAAAGGATCTGTCCACACAATGTTGTAATTGAGTGGATTGCCGCCATTTAATGGCAAATATTTGCTGTTATTTTAGAACAACGGCTGTTATATTGAAATAATGGCAGTTATTTACTGTTATATGGCGGCCATCCACTCAATTTCACCATTGTGTGAACAGATCCTTTCTGTGTTTTCAATCCACTCCTGGTTTTGGTTGCAATACGAGGACCACAATACTGACTGAAATATATGTAGTGTGAACCCAGCCTAAGGCTATGTTCACACTACGGATGAGACCGGCCGTTCCGTGACTATGACTATGGTAGCGGCCGGATGATCTTTCTTCCGTGAAGCTCTGATGTGGGCGCATCAGCACGCGCCCGCATCAGAGCTTCCCATAGCACAGAGTGAAGCCGGAGCCGCTCGCTTCACTGTGTGAACTGCCAGGTCCTTCTATGAATTCCGTCCGCAAATAATGGACCTGTCAGTTGTTTGCGGCACCGCATGTGAACCGGCCGGAGCGTATACGATGTGTGTACGCTCCGGCCGGGATCCCATAGCAAACAATGCTATGATCCACCCCGCAAATCTACGGCTGTAGTTCTGTGACGAGAACTACGGCCGTAGATTTACTTAGTGTGAACATAGCCTAAAAGTGTTTATAAAACATACAACACCCACAAAAGTCAATGCACTGCCTGTTGGTTAGAAAGAGTCTCCCTATCCTCAGGTATCCAAATTCCCTTTTCAGTCCAGGTGAGCTGCGTTTTAATGTCACACCCCATGGAGAAGAGTAGCGCCATGTTTTTTCTAGTTTCATATGACATCTTGAAATACAGAAATAAGAAACACGAAAACAAGACCACCCCGGCAATGCCGCGTATGAATGTAAAATATAGAATGCAAATAAAAGATAACATGCATCACACAGCAGAAAACACAAAAGCATTTTGACAGGCATTCCTTTTTGGTGTGACTTTTCAGATTGAGGATAGCCGTGGTAGTGTGATTGAGGCCTAAGGGACCACATTATTTGTTACTTTAGAACAGCCATGGCAACAGAGATGATTAGGTAATTCGTGATGGCAAGGCAGCGAAAAGGGAGCGAGCGATCAGATAAAGACAAGTGCATATTGTACATGCATGTATACACACACACACACACACACACGTAGTATTGCAGAATACAGCACAAAACACAATACAAAGGTCCTTTCTATAACTGTATCAAAACAAAAACTCGAGGTTTCATGAATAATAGACAAAAGATCTTTTCTAACGTTCTGTTTATCATTCCTGCATAAATCTGTCTGGAATTTCCTTTGTGAAAAAAAAAAAAATCTATTAGTGGATTGGTTATTATGGAGAGATATGTCACTTCCTATAAAAGCCAGTACATGTAAAGCCCATGCATTAGACCCTGTTGATCTGTTTATCCTTGCATTATGTGGATAATCCCAGGTTCCTGTGAAAACAAAACCCATGCAGTCCATAATGAGAAGATTATTTACCCTGTGCTTATTTTGTTGGCACTTGCAGTTTGGTCGGATAGGAAGGTAGCTAGAACATTTGCATCCTCTATCTGCATAATGAGCCCTATACGGAGTGATTGCAGCGCATGCAAACGACAGGGTGGCATGTTTTCAGTTTTAATGGGGACACTCAGAAAACTTCCAATCTTTCTTGACATTTCTTATAGCAAAATAAATGTAGTCTTGGCTGGAGTGTCTATTATGAAAATAAGAGAGGAGCAAGTCAATTATATTTCAATGACTGAATAGCCAGGGGTCCTCATTAAAATGATCAGAAAAGGCTTCAGTGTTGCTTTCCTATATGTAGCCACTGATTAAGTTGTAGAAGAATGACATGGCCTTTTTGTTTTGGAGAAATACAGAGTAAGCCTTGGTGCATCCAGCCATCCAGCCAGAAATTGTTGACACTTTACTAAAGTGAGATATATAGAGAATGAAGGAGAAGTTGCTACTTATGGGGTCATGGACTCCTAATAAGTGCAGAAGGACTTACAGCTGTTCTGCTGGAGACAGTAACAGCAAGTTTTAGAGTTGCACTAGACTCTGATGAAATGCCTGTGGTAGGGTGGTGAGATGGTTCGCTGTGTTTTCTGCTTGAATCTCCTAAATGGAAATCTCGCTGTACCAGGAATGCCTACTTGCTCCCTGCTCTATAGCCAATCTGTATATAGAAATCAGTTCTTACTTTCATAGCTATCATTCCTTACATAGCATAAAAATAAAGTATTATTTTGCTGAATTCTTTTCCAGTATCAAACTATTCTCGGTTTTAGTATTACAGACTGATATATATATAAAAAATATTTTTTAAATACGCCATCAGTTTTTGGATACCAATCAAACAGAAATGTGTGTGTGTAAGTATATATATATATATATATATATATATATATATATATATATATATATATTTATATTGTGTGTGTGTGTATATATATATATATATATATTGTTTTTTTTCCTTTAAATTTCTTAGTTTTTTTGAACATTCCCTTATTTATATATATATATATATTACTATATATATATATATATATATATATATATATATGTATTTATACTGTGTGTGTATATATATATATATATATATATATATATATATATACACACACATAATTTATGTTTTTGTTACTTATAAAGTACATGCAAGAGGGTTTACTTTTACATTAAATAAATAAAAAAAAAAAATTAAAAAAAAAATAAAATATATATATATATAAATATATATATATATATACACACACACACACACACACACATATTTCTTTCATGATATGTGTTTTTACGTTAATGAAGTCAAAAATGTCCAGCTGTCAGTATTCCATATGCCAAGCATTTAATGTCAATGGGAAAAAGTCGGCCAATTTCCAAATGTCAACCAGTATAGTCAAATTAAGATGTCTGTTTAATATGATTAACATATTACAGATAAGTATAACGTAATTGCAGAAATTTGCATGGAGGAAATCCAATAATTATAATAATTGATTCAGGAATCTATTTGAAAATAGGTGATACAGTAAGCAGCAACTAATAGCCACATTGAGCTTATTTTACCAGCCCTTCAACCTGTGTTTTATCAGAATAATTGGCCTTTTAGTTGATTTGATTAACTGACATCAGGGCCACTAATAATTATCTATGGCAGCTTTTTATTTCATAGTTTTTTATATATAAGACTATGCAGCTAATGAGTGCGTCTAGGGCCCCAAAAAAAAGCTTAAAATATCATTTAAATAATTTCTCTGGAGTTGTGATTTCATATGTATGATCACAACATAGACATTTAATTAAATTAAAAAGGGGTTATAAAAGTCCACGTGCTCAAGACGCTCATTACTGATTAATTTTGTTGATTTTTTTCCTAATATTGTAATAACGGCATGACAGGCTTTCAGATTTATTTATACATTAGTATTATAATTATTTTTAGCCACAGTCACGTTAAATAACTTGATATTCTAGAATTCCGGATACCGAGGCTTTGAACCTATCGAGAATGTATGTATTACTATGTAAAATAAGAGTAAGGAGTATTTCAAAGAATCGGTGACTAAGAGACACAACAAAAGGAAACTATACATTTCAAGGCCAGATGCCTTACAGAATGACATTTTTGGATAAAAGAACCAATGATTCCCATACTTGGGTGAGTTAATCATGCAATACTTCTTAATAATGTAGAAGATTTCTTTAACTGTTGCAATGCATTTAAATTCTGGACATATTGTAACGTAGTCTACCGATTGTTGTGTCTCCATTGTACTTAATAGTTGATGCATATTGAATTTGAAACCTATATTCAAGAATCGCTCATAATGTCAATAATAATTATATTGAGATCATATTTTTGCTCTAGCAGAAAATTATAATTTAGGTAAAAAATATCAATTATGGTATAGTCAATGTTTTTAAATCACATTTCAAATACCTGAACTGGTTTCTTACTAGTATGTAGTACAAATTATTCTGAATGTTCTGTAATAGGTGTAAATGAATGCTGTATATTTCATATTAGAAAACCTTTCGTCGAATCTATAGTATTATTTGGACCAAGGTTATTAACATAATTTGTGAATGTAACAAATTATCACACTGGTGTACATAGCAGGGGTGCTCTTTTCTTGCTTTCAGAGCTTTATATGTTCTGCCAGTCAGATGTCTATTGTGCTGAGCTTGGAATCTTACATTCATTTCATTTCAAATTAGCAACTTTAAAGATTTTTTTATTTGAATTTCAAAAAAGTGTTCCCTAAGCAAATAATGCTAGAAAAAAACAGGTGCTAAAATAAATTTAAGCAAAGTTTGAATTCATTAAATTCATGAAATTCCTTTTTCAATTTTTTTTTTTTCAATTTAGTACTAGAAAATGATGCAAATACAATGTATATGTGAACCTAATACATTTGTTAGTTTTTTTTTCCCAAACAGTTTCCAGTAGTATATGAAATGTAAACATAATTTGTAAAGTTTAAACTTTTGTATATAAAAGTATATAGAATAACAGCACAAATAACAAAATACACAATTTATAAAATCAATGTATTTAAAGACAGGTAAATTATAAAATAGTATTTATGAAAATAATATTAAAATTAAATATAAAACAAAACATGAAAAAAAATACTAAATTATTCCTATATACATACATTTTTTTTGCTTTAAAATAACAAGTGATTCGCTTGCCTATTGTATATTAAGAAGCATAATTATCATATGATGGTGTTTATTAAAAGGTGTAAAGAAGCATCATGTCTTTATTGCTTGAATGTACAAAATAAGAACATTTTTATAAACTTGTAATATGTGAATGAAAAAATGAAATATCTCAATTGAAATTTGACTGAAATTTCTAATTGGGCTTTGTAAACTGGTTAACAGTTGCTCAACCATGTTTTTTTTTTCTCTAGAAGATCTGGAATGGCTGGTCCTATTAACATGCTTTAAATGTTACCATAAAACACCATTAAATGATATGAAAAAATTCCTTCCATTCGTGCATAAATGGCAAAACATACGGATACTGTATGTTATTTGGCTTACGATATAACTGGACCTATTGTGTGTGAGTCAGTAAAATTAGAATGGGAGCCCCATTGTGACAGGGAATCATGTGAACCATGATAATCTCTTTAAATCACTGACTACGTCTATATTAACATTACGATGGCCTACAACAGATTAGGTGGCAGTAGTCGGATCATTGCTTTTCTTTGATTAGGGTATTAGTGTCCAGAATAAGCAATTAACCCTTGCAGAAAAGGACTGGTATCACCCTTACATAGAGCCTGCACAGCTGTACGAGGCACCAGTGTTTATTTTTGTCTAAATAAGCAGTTTTTCCTTCCACGTTTTCTTTACTATTTCCTATCTGTCCGTGACAGCTATAATGGCAGCCACTAAAATAAATAGGAATCAAAAGAGTTTAGAATAAAACCAATTGATAGAATGAGATATTGAGCACCCTATGTGATACTTAAGTGAGGGACCAGTGCAGCTAAGGACAGCAACTTGATAAACCTTAAGGCCCTATTACACGGAACGATTATCAGCCGTATTCGGCCGATATAAACTGTTGCGGACGATAATCGTTCCGCGTAATAGAAGGCTACGATCAGCCAACATGAACGATGTCAGCTGATCGTTGCAGTCGTTTGTCTTTCTACATTGTTGAAAGACAAAGGACTCATACAGCAATGATCTGCTGCTGTCGCTCCGTGGAATAGGAGGGGCAGCAGCAGACCGCTTCTACATGCTATGGGCTGCCCGGACGATCTAGTGATCACCCGGGCAGCCCCCCGCACCTCTCTGCGGCCCCCAGGCTCACCCGCTCACTGCTGCCGCGTGTAATAGCAGGGAATGAGGAGCAAATGAGTGATGACAGCGCTTGTTTGCTCCTCACAGTCACCCCGTGTAATAGGGGCTTAATTCCAGAACCGTGCTCCCTGGGGATTAGAGATAAACAAACCTCAATGAAGTTGGATGACACATGAATCCATGTTTTCCAGGCAGGCTTAGGGCTGCATCCAACTTCCTCAGCCACAGGTAATCGGACAAACCCAAGGATGCTCGAGGTTCGCTCATCTCTGCTGAGGATACTAGTTGTAGTAGTTCCCAAATGACTGAAGACTACTCTCCACATGTGGCCTACAATAGCTAGTTGACTAGTTACTCTATTATTATTATTATTATTTATTAACTAAATAACACACATAACAAAGTTATACAACTTTGTAATATATGTTATGTAAGTGAATGGCCCCCTTTCCCACCCCCGGAAGTGTGGTGCATTATACTCACCAAATTACTGTCGACCCCGGCTGCCATCTTGGGACAATGACGTAATCTTCAGGAGGCTGTCCGTCCCTTATGTCGGCCCCCCTCTGGCACGTCATCAGCTGCTCGGCCGCGATTGGCTGAGCATAACTATGCTCAGCCTATCGCAGCTGAGCAGCTGATGATGCTCTGGAGGGGGGATGGCTGGAGTGGTCTGGCCGGCCTCCTGAAGATTACGTCATTGTCCCAAGAAGACAGCCGGGGTCGACAGTAATTCGGTGAGTATAATGCACCACCCTTCCGGGGGTGGGGGTGAGGACACGGGGAAGGGGGCCATTCACTTACATAACACACATTACAAAGTTGTCTAACTTTGTAATGTGTGTTATTTAGTGAATAAATGTGTAGCACCGCACTACCCCTTTAAGGACGGGGCCAATTGCCACTTTTGCACTTTCGGTGGGGTTCCATGTTTATAGGTCAGTCTGAACACAGCTATATGCATTTTTACTAGGTTTTCTAATGTTTTACTATTTTTACTAGCAGTAAAACTTTTTTTTGCAAACAGGTATATTAAAAATGGGCCTATTGTTACTCTTATAGCGCTTTAATTTTTTCACCTATGGGGTCGTATGGGACATCATTTTTTGTGACATGATCTCTAGTTTTTATTAGTATCATTTTTTTCAAGATCAGACGTATTAATCACTTTTTATTATTTTTTTATACATAAAATGAAATTAAAAAAAGAATCCCTGCTTTTTTTTCTGCTTTTTTTTTTCACGCCATTTACAGTGTGGGAATAATATTTTTTTATTTTAATAGATCGGACGATTACACACGCTACGGTATATTATATGTTAATTAACTTTATTATTTTTATGTGTTTTATGTATAAAATAGGAAGGGGGTGATTTTTACTTTTATTGGGGGAGGGGCTTTGGGACATTTTTTTAAACTTTTATTGATTTTTTGTCACACTTTTTAAGTCCCCTTAGGGGACTTTTACATTAATACATTAGATTTCATACACTGATTCCTGCTATGCTATAGCATAGCAGGGATCAGTGTTATCTGTGATCTTGTGATAGAGCCTGCCTTTGGCCTGTGGCAGACTCTATCAACAGACTAAAGACCTGACTGCACGGACCCCTTTAGACATGCTGCGGGGGTCCAGATCGATAGGTGACAGGCCTGCCATTAACGGTGAGGGCATGGCTGCAGATAGCAGCCGGTCCTCACCTGCTATGGAGGAAGCTCAGCTCCAAAACCCACTACATATCCCGGGACCCAGGCCCACGCCCGATGTCCTTAAGGGGCTAATCTGTGTCTTCAGCTCATTCTTCCATATCAAAATACTAAGAATGACCAAATTAAGTGGCAAACTTATGGTGACTATGCATTTTTAATTACTGTTGATCCTATGTATGAATGATCAGCAAGGCTGAAAGTTTATGTGTTCTCAATGGGGACAGGTAAGCTGCAGCCAGGCTGCTCTGTTGCTAGCTCATCCCACATACTGATCAGAGCAAAGGACTGCACAATCTAGTGGTGTTCATTCAGCCTTGGCTGCACGATCACCAAGCCATTTTTTAAGCTCTGTAAGCAGGGGCGTAACTACCGCTGTAGCAGCTATAGTCAGGACTTGGCATTTTGCAGTGAGAAGGAGCTTGATAAAGGTGTCAGTCTGACACCGAAACGCGTTGCTCATTTTTAAGCCTAGTGTGAATAAGCGCCCAAGAAAGATACTCGTGAGGTCCTTGGAGTTATTTTGGGAGTCCTGCGCTTTGGCTTTATGTATGGTCCAATGGTCAATTCCAAAGAGAAGCTGCTATGGAGCTTGTTGCATCAGGGGGCCCAGTGACCCACTCCTGCAATACACTGGACCCCGGAGTCGTCATCATTTACAGCACCCGGTGGGCGAGAGGGCCTTCATGGTGCTGCAGATGTCCTTTTAACTGCAAGTGCTCCTGTACTTCTGACTAGATTCGTTTTGCTTCTTTGGAAGCAAAACTGATCTACGCTCATCTCCCTCAGTTTGCCAGCTCCGGGCAGAGGGAGGAACCATCTGGAAAACATGGATACATGTTTCCAGGTCCTCGAGTGGTATCCTCCCTCGGCATGGAGCCAGTAGCCTGAGGGAGATGAGCGCAAATCAGTTTTGGTTGTTATGAAGCTAAACAAATCTGATTCGCTCATCAGTACTTCTGACTATTCTCTTCTCTGATGATTTTGTACCTCACTGCCCTTCTGGTTTGTTATTGGTTTTCCATCTTTGCTGTGCAGTGCAGGGTTTGTCACCCAGTTGTTGGCTGTGGCCTAGCGCATGATCAGCAAATAGGCAGGGACAGAGGCTGTGGGTGGGATCAGGGCTTATGCCTTCCCTCTGTCGTGGCTGAAATGTTACAAATTTTTTCGAAAATATAAAAATATCTTCCATATAAAAAATTCAACATAAACATTTTTAATTTTTTCAAATAAAAGGAAAAACAAAACAACCAAAACCATATTTGACATTGCTGCATGGATACACAGTACAAACTATTTAAATATTAAATTATTGATCCAGTGCAGTGAATGGTGTAAATGAAAAGAAATTCCAAATGCCAGGTCACATTCCAGAAAAGAGTAAAGAGTGACCATAATGTTACCAATAAAAACTAACATGTCAGCAGTTGTACTGCATGGTGAATGGCATAGAGCCAGTGGCCATAATGATGGCCAAAATCTTATAATCTGATGACCAGTATGATGATCTGAGCTATCAGCATCACAGATCACTCTGATTACAATATTTCAGCTCCTTAAACCCGTAGTTAGTCCATATTACACTCCTGTGCAAATGGATCAATACTACAACAGAAAAGGGTCTTTTACAGTGTATAATCCAACATTTTATCACACCCTTCAAAAGTTAGGAATTTCTGATAATGCTAATAACACAGAACAAGGCTATCCCTGCACCCTCCCGCCTGCCTCTGATTTCATTTACTGTCATAGGGCTTCTCCTATAAAAATGAAAGGTGTCAAAAAGTCAGACAGAATCAGGACAGATCACACTTTAAAGCAAATGTACCAGCTTTTTTTCTTGCCATGAATAGACTGGCCAGACCGCGGACCTTTTTTGGGACCACGGCCCGATTCCCGCACATGGCGCCGGTCTATTACACAGCACTGGCCCGGCCTGAAACACTGGAGGCGGGCCCGGACCGCACAAAGTGGGAGGAAACCCCAGCCCTCTATGACACGGTTCCATTAAAATCAATGTTTATAGAAACAATTATAGAATCAATTATTGGTTATAAAATCAATTTTTAATATGTAGTGGGAAACTGTCAGAGGTTGAGAGTCAAACAAACCTCCAATAGCTCTAATTAGATCACATAAAGGCAAGCTTAAACATACCTATGTAGAAGATCAGGCTGTCCACTTAGATGTCCACTGGGCGTCAAATTGCCAGGGAAGTGTCCTGGTTTCCCTTTACTAAATCCCTCCTAAAACCCTTTGGTCTTGAGTGATGGCTTCCCTACGTCCTTGCATTCCTTCCTATAGTTAAGGGGCACACTAGAGCCATCATTCAAAACCAAAACGGAAGGGTTGGAGAGGGTTTAGTGATGAAAAGCCAGAACACTTCCTGGCATGGTCTGCTACATGAATTATATAGATTTTGAGCTTGCTTATAGCATGATGAGCATTTTGGTATGCTAAAAATTTCTTGCAGACTGAATACAGCAATTTTCTGATTTGAATAATCTGTTTGGAGACAATCTTCCATGGTTGATTTAGGTACAAGAAAAGGCAGGGACATTATTCTGTACCTTAGGCATACTACATAGTTAACCACTTCAGGTACATTGATTTGATCCGGACATTGGTTCATCAATGGGCTCGGTCTCAAAGGGGTTAATTACCATATATATAAGAATGGCATTTGTATGTACTGATGAGTGCGGGGCCGCTTCCACGGAGGCGGTCTCGCACACATCAAATGCCTTCAATGTCAGGAAAGTATATATACATTTCTACTGCACAGGGTATGTGCAGTAGGAACGTATATGTACAGATTGCTGACATAAAGGGGTTAACATATAACAAATTACAAACATTAAAAAACAACTGAACAATCGGCCTACACATGTCCCAGATCTGCTGGTGTCCTAAAAACAGTACGACGCAGGTGCCAAGCAAACCAATTGGAAGCCTGGCATCTTGTACTCCATAGAAACCAAACTGTCACATGATGATACAATATACGTTATCTAATGGGCATTCCAAGTGGGTTCTCCCATGTTATTACCGCCTCCATTGAAGTGTCAGTCCTAAGTGGCCATAGTAACCGGTATAAACAAACTAAGCACAGAGGTAGCTCATCAGCAGTCAGAGGGGTTGAACACAGAAAGCTGACTCAAAGCCCCCTTCTATCAACACATCCTCTTTTCCAATGCATCCTCTGCTCACCACTTGTCTGCGCTACGGCTCCCATTTGTTGCTACGCTACAAACCAAACACTATTATGTCTCAAAGCATAAACATACATATAACTTTAGGGCCAAAGAATCTGTACAGAACATATAGCACAAAAATTATTCAATATTTCTCCTTTATTAAAAGCCAAAATTATCGCCAAATAATTTTGACCACAATTTCTTGACCACAAGTGTATCTAAAAATTGTAGCTGATTGTTTGAAAAACCATCCTGAATTTCAGTGGCTCAAGTTGTTGTTGAGACCCCCTTCCACACGGCAAAGACATCGTTTATATACTTGTACCAGCAACGGACATATCTCCGGAAAGATAATCTGTACACCTGCTCATCCTCCAGGACAGCCATATAGATGTTTGCGTATGTGGGGGCCACATTGGACCCCATGGCTGTCCCACCCAGCTGGCGGTACATCCTGTCCCGAAACATAAAATAATTATTTCCCAGGATGAACTTCAGCAGCGTCAGGAGGATGCATTTGCATTTCGGAGACATGTCCATGCTGGACAGCACTTTCTGGAAGGCATATAGCCCCTAATCATGAGCAATTGAGGTATACAGTGAACATCATCATCCACTGATTTCTTGCAGGAATTGAATGGGATCCACGAGTCACTGAAATGCACGATGGTTTATTCAAACACTCAGCTACAATTTTTATATACACTTGTGGTGAAGAAAGGACAGCAACTTAAACAGACTTGTTCGTTAAAATTACAGACAGAAATACTTCACTATCAGAGTTGTCAGCCTCGGCCCATGGTCATTGCCATGCAGCCAAATGTTCAGGGTATGCCAAATAGTGAGTGTAGAGGAACAGGTGGATACTAGATTAGTTGCATATCATTGTAATCATAACAACTTGAGGAACATAGATAACAAGTCATTTTTACCAAAGGGCGAACCGAATAACCCCCCCCCCTCACAATTTTTTTTTTCAATTTCACTGCACAAATAATTTTTTTTCCTGTTTCGCAAGATATTTAATGTCTGCCATTGCAAAGTACAATTAGTGGTGAGAAAAATAAGGGTTCATGTGGGTCTGTAGGTGAAAAAAATGCAAGCGCTATGGCCTTTTAAATACAAGGAGGAATTTTTGGACAGAATTCTGGTCAAGACACATTAATACATGTGGGTCATTATAAAAACATGTAATTTTTTTTGGGTGCTAATTGCACCAGATCCTTAGCACAGGGTATTTTAATTATCTCTCCCATTGTTTCTCAAATTTACCTAATAAAGTAGACCCACACTGTTCTTTCCATTCCTATGCTGGAAGTCTATGGTTTCTTGCATCCACACTTCATCTATACAGTACATTTGTATGCCCACTTTTAATTTCATCATAATTATTGTTGTGCATACGCAGGAAATATCATTAAAGGGGTAGTGCAGCGCTAAAAAAATATTCACAAAATAACACACATTACAAAGTTATACAACTTTGTAATGTATGTTATGTATGTGAATGGCCCCCTTCCCTGTGTTTCCCCCCCATCCACGCCAGACCCGGAAGTGTGATGCACTATACTCACCTGATTCGTGTCGACCCCCGTCCGCCATCTTGGGACAATGATGTCATCTTCAGGTGGTCGGCCGAACCCCTCCATCCGTCCCTTGGGCCGGCCCCCCTCTGCCGTGTCAGTAGCTGCTCAGCCGCATAAATGTGCTCAGCCAATCGTGGGCGAGCACATTTATGACGCAGCAGAGGGGGGCCGGAACGAGGGACGGATGGAGTGGCTCGGCCGGCCACCCGAAGATGACATCATTGTCCCAAGATGGCGGATGGGGGTTGACACGAATCAGGAGAGTATAGTGCATCACACTTCTGGGCGTGGGTGGTGGGAAACACAGGGAAGGGGGCCATTCCCATACATAACATACATTACAAAGTTGTATAACTTTGTGATGTGTGTTATTTTGTGAATAATTGTTTAGCGCAGATTCATTCATTCCAAAATCAGCTCCAAAAGAGGTTGCATTCTTCTGGATGTTTGATTATTATTATTATTGTTACTGTGTCAGAGTTTAGGCCCACTGAACAATCCTCGAATCCTCTAATGCAGTGGTTCCCAACCTTTTTCGATCAGGGATTGGCTTTAGGCAAAACCATTTTTCCATGGCCTGGTCATTGGGTTCTGGGTAATAGAGGGGGTTGGTGTTTAGTGCATATTGTATCATTTAAAGGCCTTGTCCGGGATAATTTTATAATTGCAGATCCTGACCCCCATGTCCTACCTGCGGTGGGCATGTCAGTAGTTTATACTTACCAGTCCAGTTCCCCCGCCGCTGCCAGATCTCAGGTAGGCCGCTCTCTGTCACTGTTTTGAAAACATCTGATAATGTCCTGATCCCTCTGGAAATGCAGTCAGCATTTCTGGAGGAAACAGGACGTCACCAGATGTTTCCAAAACACTGAGTGGTGGAGAACTGGCAGTGGTGAGGAAGCGGGACAGGTAAGTATCCATTACTGACATGTCCCCAGCAGCACTGGCATTGCAGGTATCAAATTATTCCCGACAACCCCTTTAATTATGAAGTTTATTTATTTATTTTTTTAAATATATTTTTATTGTAATTTTAAACATTTTCCAAGAAAGAGAAGACATATATACATGGACAAGTGCCCCTTAACTCCCTCACCCAGAAGGAATGATGGCATAACATGAAAACAGCTGTAAGGGCAAATGTCAATCTGCTAACAGTTATATCAGATACACCAAACTGACAAACATCCCAACTTCCATTCCCTCCAGTGTTGTGTACCCATGTATTGTGGTTAACCTCCCCATGATGCCTCTAGTATTGCATATAACTCCCCCTCAATGCCCCTGGTATTGCAGTTAACCCTTCATAAAGCCCCTAGTTTTGCAGTTAACCCCCATGAAGCCCCTCTGAGGTGGCATAGGTTTCACTGTGTGCGAATAGAGAGGCACCTCTACTTAAATCATCAAAGCCTCTGTGCCACAGGAACATTTTTAAGCCTGATGCAAAAATTGCCAGACCGCAAAAATCTTTTTTTTTTTTTTTAAATAAACTGGTTTCAGAAAATTATATAGATTTGTTATTTACTTCTATTCAAAAACCTCACGTATTCCCAAACTTATCAGCTGCTGTATGTCCTGCAGGAAACGTTGTTTTATTTTCAGTCTGACACAGTGTTCTCTGCTGACATCTCTGTCCAAGACAGGAACTGTCCAGAGCAGGAGAGGTTTTCTATGAGCATTTTCTACTACTCTGGACAGTTCCTGTGTCGGACAGAGATGTCAGCAGAGAGCACTGTGTAAGACTGGAAAGAAAACAACAATTCTTGCAGGACATACAGCAGCTGATAAGTATGGGAAGGCTTGAGATTTTTAAATAGCAGTAAATTACAAATCTACATAACTTTCTGAAACCAGTTGATTTGAAAGAATAAGATTTTCGCTGGAGTACCCCTGTAATAAATGGCCTGCAATGTATTTGGTGGATCAATACATTGA